>NC_056726.1:650564192-650624192 GCF_019279795.1 Protopterus annectens
TGTGCCAGGGGATATCCACATCCTTTGTGGAATTTGTAATGCTATTGGCAGGCAAGGTAGGACCACACTTGTTTTCAAGGGGAGGGTGAGGTTCTCTTCATTTATTTGGGATTGAGATCCTGAGTCTGGGATGAGTGCCTTCTATAGGTCAATATTTTTCCAGGAGAGGTGAACATACTGAGAAAATACCACCACCTCCTGTTACTATTTTTATGGTTAAGGAACAATTGCTGTGATTGGCTAAGATGCAAATTTCTGCCTTTTCCTTTCCCATTACTTCAGGCAAGAGTTCCCTCTCTTTGCAGTTTGGGTTTTCAGTCTGAAGAGAAGGCATTTCTGGGGGCTGGTTGTATCTCTAATTTGTCGGTCTGGGTAAATGTGGCTTTAGATTTCCCTCTTAAAGATTAACTTTGAGACTTTATGCAAGATGAAAAGTTTTTCAGTAGGAGCAGAATGAAATTCGTATTACACACAATGTATTTTACAGTTAAAACAGCAGCAGATTTAGGCATATCCATGTGGTTTAGAAAATTCTCACTATTAGTTTGCCTAATAGTTACCCTCTTGTCCTAAGGAAGTCTGACAGGGTACCTCAGAAAGAGTATGCTTTCCGTAAAGACCAAGCCTTGGCATTCATTTGACCACTGTTGCAGTAACCTTGGGTACAGGAAGTTGAATCCTACCCAAAGATTTCAAGAGCCGTCCAGCTTTCAAAGATTTCAGGGCATGTTCCACGCACCCAAAAAGTCAGCTTGGTCTGAGCTAACTTGGGCACAAAGCTTTTTAGAGCATTGCTACAGCTGAAAAGTGCGTTCTGTGCCTTTTGAGGCTTGACTGTCAACTTGACACTTTCATTGCTGGGCAGGTAATTTCCCTTCAGGGAAGGAGCTTTCAATTTGAAAAATTATTGTCTTGTAAGTTAAGAATTTTAAAGTAGGGGAAAGTGACTAAATGAGGTAATTTTTAAACAGGAGTGTCACTTTTATGACCGAAATATGGTTCAATTTAAAATACTTTAGGGAGGGTTAAGTATTTAAAACGCAGTCAAAAGCACTTTTTTATAAAAAAAAAAAAGCTTGCATGTTTTACTGACTTGCTACTGGGCTTCCCAAGGAATCTGGCATTTTCTTTTCATCTTGACCATATGACAACCTACCCGCTCCTTGGTGGTTCTTCCAACCCTAAAATTTTGTTCAACTTTTGCCTCCAGTTTGCTGATTATGTCCTTAGCTACAGTTGATTGACTTTGTGGCCAGAACTGGTTCCTTTGCCTCCTCTACCTTGGGTCCTTTTAGTGTAGTCCATACAGCCACCATGAACCAGGGTTAGGCACTTTCTCTGTGGCTGTTGGAGTGCTTTTGACAGGCAAAGAGCCATGTGACCCTCTGTCTAGCCAGAAGGGTGTGCCCGTCCCTTGGAAGGTTTTTGTTGGCAGCACTGGTTGGTCAGAAATTTGTCATGTTTAGGACAGTAATTTATTGGGCTTATTTCAGGGTTTAGTATAGGCTAAGCATGAATATTTCTGTTTAAAAGAAGTGTCTTAATTATCAACACATTGTCTCCTCACAAAAACAGTTGGAGATCATTGTGCGTTATCACCACTAACTTAACACAGGTCTGTGTTTTGGCCAGTCCTTTTGAAGGAAACTGTTTCACTGGGCAAACAGGAATGTTTTTCTTTGGAGGATGGTTTTGTCACAGCCTATTTATCCCAGATCAAACCTAGGAGCTATTGCGATGTTCATCGTGTTTCACTGTTGCAGTCATTACAGTTTGGTAATCTGCTGGCAGGTTGCCCTCAGTCGGCCTGAATAACAAAGTCTTGGGTCCTGCATCGGCTGCTGTCTCCTCTTCCATGATGTCAGGTAGTCACGAGTATAAAACATGCAGCTGACACCATTGTAATCCATATTTCTTGCCGCGCAGTGCCCGAAGCAGTTAGCAAGTGCCAGTCGGCCGACTGCTGAAATTTTTGTTTGAGTTTCAGAACCAAAGTCTTCAACCTACAGCCAGGTACCCGGTTGGGGAAACTTTTTTTCTTGCTCCTTACAGATTTCATTTCCACACGTTGCCAATGCGAAACGGATGGCCAGATCTGCCTCCAAATCAGTGAGCAGAGGCCCAGAAACAAGTCAGGTCCCTCATGGATATGGGGGCCATTCAACCAGTACCAGAAAAGGAAAAAGGACAAGGTTTTTATTAGACTTTTCCTGGTACCCAGAAAAGACAAATCATGGCGTCCAGTTCTGGACTTATCCATTCTAAATACCTTCCTGGACATTCCAAATTCAAGATGCTGACTCTACAACAATTACTGCCTATGCTAGGCAAGGATACCTGGTTGGTAACTCTGGAATATGCAGGTAAGCCTCTTAAGTCTAATCAGGGAATCTTGCAGAAGATACCGCAGCTTCAAAGCAGGCTATTTGCATTACCAGTTCTCTGCACTGCCCTTTGGCTTATCTACTGCACCCAGGGTCTTCACAAAGTGCCTGGCACCAGTGATTGCATTTTGCAGACAAATATTCAAATTTATCCTTATCTGGACGATTGTCTTTCAGGCAGAAAACACACTCTTCTACAGCATCTGGCATTTGTAAAAATGCTTCTACCTAGGGTACACTATAAATTAAAATAAATCACAACTGTTACCCTCTAATTACATTTGTGGGTGCAAGCTTGAATACAACTGCCCAGATGGCTTAACTCACGCCAAGTTCAATTGATAACTAACTTCAAGTGGCCACAAAAACCCAGCTATCTGAAAGACAAATTCTGCAGGTTTTTTGGTTCATGGCTTCCTGCATTCTACTAATTCCATATGCAAGACTGCCTATGAGGAAACTTCAGTGGTACCTAAAAAGCCTAGTCAACATTGTCACAGCCTTGAAACAATGATTCCTCTCATTCCTTGCCTGCAACAGGAGTTCCTATGGTGGGCAGAGGCCTGTCACCAAAACAAGGGACTGTCATTCATTCTACCCCCTGCCACCCAAACACTGACTACAGACTCATCAGACTATGCTTGGGGGGAGGGGGGCATCTGACAGGGAGATGCATTCGGGGCGAATGGAGCCCAAATCAAATGCACCTACATATCAACCAGAAAGAAATGCTAGCTGTACAGAATGCTCTGACAGCTTTCAAGGACTTCCTTTATCCAGGACAACTTCTGATAGACTGACAACACTACAGTTATGTGGTACATAAGCAGGGGGGTACCCACTCCTACCCTCTTTGCAGACTAGCCATGGCCTTGTGGAACACAGCCTTGACTTACAAAATACATCTAAAAGCTCATTTCCTGCCAGGAAAGCAAAATACTCTGGCAGACGAACTAAGCAGAAGTTTTATGGACCCACACGAATGGAGGCTGGATCCACAAATCTTCAGCATGTTGACACGAAAATGGGGGAGCCCAAACATAGTTTTGGGGAGAGGCAAAAAGAGCTATCAGACAAGTTCTGTGCAAGAATTAATCACAAAAAAGCTTGGAAAGAGGTTTTTCCAGCTGAAGGATAGAACATCCAATCAGTCTATGCCTTTCCTCCTCTGCCTCTGCTCTCCAAGGCTTTACTAAGTCAGGAAAAAACAAAAATGACTGCTCCAGACTGGCCTCGCCAACACTGGTACCCGCTTCTACAGAATGTCACACCTTCCTCCGTGTTACCTGCCTCAGACTCCTCATCTGTTGTCTCAGCAGAACAATCAAATTCTGCACACTGCTCCAAACTCTGAATCTTGCAGCATGGCTAATCAACTAATTTCACCAGCCACATCTCTCAGTAAACCTGTGATGGATGTCATACTGGAAAATCTTATGCTGAAAAATGGAAAAGATTCTGTGCCTGGAAGCAAGCACAAGGAATAAACACAGCAATGCCCAATATTCCTCAGATTCTGCAGTATTTAACGGAGATGCTTCACAAGGGCTTATCTTTTCTATAAAAATCCATGCCTCTGCCATCTCTGCTCATTACAACACAGAGCCTCCTCTCTTTTCTCATTCCCTGCTAAAGCAGTACCTCAGAGGGGCCAAAAATGAGACCTCCCAGGAGAGCACCAACTCCTGCATGGGACCTCAATTTTGTGCTGGAAAAACTCACCCTACCTCCTTTTGAGGCAGCTGCTTACTGCAGACATAAAATTTATTTCTTGGAAGACTGCCTTTCTTTTAGCAGTCACTTCAGCTAGAAGGATTTCAGAAGTACAGGCTCTCATAGCAGTGGAGGCTTTCATGATCTTTTATCCGGACAGGGTCGCCCTCAGGACCAATCTATCCTTTATGCCTAAGGTGGTAGCCATTGTGGCTCTTAATCAGACCATTCATCTGCCAACCTTTTTCCCAAATCTGCAGAACAAGGGGGAGTGGATTCTGCATTCATTGGATGTACACAGACCACTAAGATGTTACTTAAACAGGACAAAATCTCAGTCTGAGCAACTAGAGGGGAAGGCTATTTCAGAGCAGACTATTTCAAAGTGGATAAGCCATTGTATTAGTTTCTGCTACATGCACCATGGTAAACCTGCCCCCAAGGGGATCAGATCCCACTCCACCAGGGCTGCATCTACTTCTGCAGCTTTTCTCAGAGGGGTTCCTACCAGAGGCATTCTAGAAGCTGCTACTTGGAATTCAATTCATACGTTCATCAAACATTACCATTTGCCTCTCTTTTCTAAATACAGGGCAGGCTTTGTCACTGCAGATGTTCATCTTGTTACACTGCAGTCATTACACTTCGGTTATCCTGCCGTCAGGCGGTTCCCCAGTCGGCCTGATTTCCAAAGTCTTGGTCCGACGTCGGTTGCTGTCGCCTCCTCCCTTATGTCAGTGCGACAGGGGTGTACAAGATGCAGCCGACGCCATTTTCTTCAGTCTTTCTTGCTGTGCGGTGCCCGAAGCAAAAGCAGTTGGCAAGTGCCGGTCTGCGGACTCCTGAGATTTTCATTCCGAATCCAGAACCGAAGTCTTCTACAAAGTTAAGTACCCCATTGGGGAAACTTTTTCTTGCCTCAGACAGATGTCAGTAAAAGTTAATAACTGTATTTCTTGGAAGCAAATACCTCAAGGATTTCCACTCCTATTATATCCCATGCCTAGGCCCAGACCACAACGTCACTGGTTGTCGGTTTTGTGCTAGGTTTAACAAGCGCACTATTAAACGTTGGTTTGATTTTGCCCGACATTTTTGCAGAAAATTCAATTGCACCATGCCGTCGGACCTTCCAACCGGAATACATAAAAAGAGCAAAGACAAGGGCAGGCATCCGAGGCCCAAAACTGACTAGGCCTCTTCTAGGCCGGTCTCTGGTTTTCAGCGAGGCACCTACGCAGCCCCAGACTACCACTTCCGCAGAACCACAAACCGCCTCAGACTCCCACGTGGAGCTGGCTGGGCTTTCGGACTAAGACCTAATCACCCTGATCAGGGGGTCCCATCCCCCACCTGATAAGAGGCCCAGACAGGATGCAGACTTTGAATCTTCCGACCAGGTGTCCATTTCTTCATATTCATCCTCAGACCTAGGATATTCTTTACCCCCCTTATGAGTATTCTGATGCTCAGGAATCAATTCCATCAGCCTCTCCGCCTGAAGACTACTCCTTTGGGGAGACCTTACATACCATGAGGGAGCATTTCCATTGGGAAGGCCAGGATTACTCAGAATCCAAGAAAAGGCTCAGAGACTTCCTTTTATTACCTCAACACAGACCCCTTGCTATTCCGCCAGTGTTAGATATTGTGGATGATGTGTACACTTAATCCAGCTTAAATCCTGACTCCTTACACCATTAAAGACAAGGAAACAAGTACAACATTCTCCTGGACAGTCATCCATGCCAAAGAAACAGATGCTTAAAATGGCCGTTTTGACTTCGCATGGCATTACTTTGGTAGGGAATTTAATTATATCATGCCGTCGGAGCAGCCAACCGCCATTCATAAAAAAACGCAAGGATAAGGACAGGCAGCCTAGGAATAAGCCAGACCCAGAGGCCTCAGCTGGGCCTGTCGCCGGTTTTCAGTGAGGTGCCTACGCAGCCCCACTGGAACCCCAGACAGCTGCGGATTCCCAACCGGAGTCTACTAGGCCGATGCAGCCATCTAATGACACCGGAACAGAAGTAGACACCAGTGCAGTAGAAACACCGGTTGCAGAAGGTATCTTCAGACCGACTACACTCACCATTAAATCTTATGCCAAGCTTAAAACTCCTTTAAAACCTAAGAAAACTTTTCATCAGTCTACAGTTCAAGCCCTATGCCTAAGAAACAGATGCTTAAGATGGCTGAAGATTTGATTACCCTCATCAGGGGTTCCCATCCCCCTCCTGATAAAAGACCAAGACAAGAGGAGGATTATGCATCCTTTGACCAGGTTTCTCTCTCTCCTCAGATTCTTCTGAGGAACAGGATTACTCTTTTCCACCTTATGAGGATTCTGATGCTGAAGAGACTATTCCCTCAGCATCTCTCACTGAAGACTACTCCTTTGGGGAAACTTTACATACCATGAGGGAACATTTCCACTGGGAAGGCCGGGATTACTCAGATTCTAAGAAAAGTCTCCGAGAGTTTCTTTTACTACCCCAGCACAGACCGCTTGCTATCCCTCCTGTTTTAGATATTGTGTATGATGTTTACTTGGAGTCTAGTTTAAATCCAGACTCTCTACCTCCTGCTCCAGCAAAAACAGGCAGATACTAGAGTACCTGACTCTCTCAAATTCCTGTATAAAAGCCCTGTTGCTGATCCAGAAACTGTTTCTTAGGGTCGTAAGGGAGCAAAAGCTTCTATGGCTAAAAATCCTGTGCCCTCTGAAAGGGATTCCAGAGCCCTAGATAGATGGGAAAAGAAAATGTACACCTCAGCAACTCTGGCTATGAGAGCATTAAATTGCCAGTTTCACATGTTGAAATATCAACAATTCCTGATGTCTCAGTTAAAACAAAAAATTAGCACACATTCACAACAGCCTAAATTCAAGGAAATGCAGGATCTGTTGCATGCAGCTGAACAGGTGGGCAAACATACTCTACAATGCGGATTTGATTCATTGGAAGCTTCCTGTAGAGCAGCTGTTACTGGCTCTGTCATACGTAGACATGCTTGGTTAAAAGAACAAACCCTCCCTGACCATGTTAAAGTGAAATTATTGGATGCAACTTTACAACAGGATGTATTTGGTGTCAAAGCAGAAGAGGTTTTAAAGAAAATGGTGGATAAGGCAGTCTATGCAAACTGTCAAGGATTTTTTGCAGGTACAACCTCCTCGTTTCAGCAGAAATTGGCCAACAACAAACTGGTCCTTTCCAGCTTCAGACAGATCACAGAGGGGCAAATACAGACGCCCAAGGGGCAGAGGCCAGTCACAGGGCTCTTGCAAACCTCGCCAATGGGGTTCTGCTACCCAGAAAGGAGAAGACAGGCTCCAAGCTAGCAGAAGACAAACACAATGACTCTATCCTCAAATTACCAAGCAAATCCTCCGAGGTGCAAAAAACATAAGACCCCCCAAGGAGAGCACAGATACCTACATGGGACATCAACTTTGTTTTGGAAAAGCTCACACTGCCTCCTTTTGAGCCAGCAAATACAGCTGATATAAAATTCTTATGGAAAACTGCTCTGCTCCTAGCAATAACTTCAGCAAGAAGAGTCTGTTACAGGCATTAATGGCAGTGGAACCTTTTATAATTTTTCATCCGG
Organism: Protopterus annectens; assembly: GCF_019279795.1. Classification (NCBI taxonomy): domain Eukaryota; kingdom Metazoa; phylum Chordata; order Ceratodontiformes; family Protopteridae; genus Protopterus; species Protopterus annectens. Next base: position 650,571,908 of record NC_056726.1, read on the forward strand.
ACAGGGTTTTTCTAAGGACAAACCCAACGTTTATGCCAAAGGTAGTATCCAGTGCGGCTCTTAACCAAGCCATTCATTTGCTAACATTTTATCCAAATCCCCAGAATAAAGGGGAGAGACTTCTGCACTTTGGGCATACACAGGCAGCTACGCTTCTACTTGGACAAAACTAAAGCTTTCAGAAACTGAGCAACTGTTTGTAGCTTATGCTGCAGGATCAGAAGGAAAGCCCATCTCAAAGCAGACTATTTCAAAATGGATAAGGACACTGCATTCGCTTCTGGTATTCACAACATGGCAAGTCAGTGCCTAAGGGCATTAGGCCACATTCTACCAGAGCAGCAGCCACTTCAGCAGCCTTCCTCAGAGGAGTACCAACCAAAGACATTTTAGAAGCTGCAACCTGGAGTTCAGTTCACACTTTCACCAAGCACTACCACTTACCTCTCTACTCTAAATCCAGAGCAGGCTTTGCCACTGCAGTTCTGCAGGGCCTGGTGTAGCCTCTCCTAATCCTATTTAGGCCTTACAGCAAGAGGTTCAGTTCGATTCTTGGCTGGAGTGCCTCCTGTGCGGAGTCTGCATATCCTCCCTGTGTGCGTGGGTTTTCTCCGGGTACTCCGGTTTCCTCCCATCTTACAAAAACCTGCATGTGGAGCATTTCTCCCCAGGCCTCCACTGAAAATTGGCTTCGTTCCAAGTTGGACTTTCCTGGTAAACAAATGTCAAGTAAAATAAACACTTTCATTGAGTTGCATGCACTGTCCTCTCTTCCACCTTACCTGGTTTAAACAAAAACTGTCATTTTACACATCGGGCCTTTTCTCCCTAAGGCGATGTCCAAATCTAACCTAAACCTACCTGTACATTTGCTGGTGTACTTTCCCAGGCACTCCACCAGGGGAGAATATTTACCTTACACTTAGAACCATAATCTGTACACGTCCAATCCCCAGATAACAAAGGCCATCAAAAAAGATACCCAACTGTTAATATCTTTTGCACCCAACGGATTGCCTATGAAGGTTTCCAAAACTACACTGTTCAGATAGATTTCAGATTGCACAACTCCTGTGTCTCGAGTAATTGCTCTCTACCACTTGTATCAAAATCTCATTCTACAAGGTTGGTGGCCACATCTGATGCTTTCTTCAAGAACATTTCAGTGGATACAATTTGTGCAGTTGCAACTTGGACTTTGCAAACATTTGCTTAAATATAGGCCAGACATAATTTTTAGATCTAGTGCATCTTTTGGGGCCAGTGTTGCCAAAAGGCTCCTGTCAATATCACCCGAGGGGTGGGAGGTTGGCATAATGGTTAAGGTGTTTACTTAACGGATACAAGGTGCAGGGTTTTATTCTCATGTAATTGGCTAGGCATAAAATGACCCATGAGGGCCGTTAGCCTAGTACTAATCTATGAATAAGTAGCTGGAATTCTAATCTAGTGGACTGTATAGATGGGATGAATAGGATGCTGTAGTTATGCACTTGCCATAAAGCTAGATTTTTCCTCCATTTCGTACAGTACCCCCTACCCCCACACTTTCTCATTCTGGAGGATCTATTTTCCAGAGGCACAAAGGAAGTTTCATAAGGTGCATTATGGGAAGGGAACATTTAAATGAGTTTGAGGCTCCACTAGTTTTGCTGGTGGGATCTAACAAGGATAAAATTATGCAAAAGTACATATTTTTCTGGATTCTTTCCCATGGCACAAGTTTAGTTCTTACATGAAGGGTTGTGTGACTGCTTTCTGTTATGGCAGACATGAGAGGTGGGTTACTTTATCATAAAACTTGCTGATATCAAGTTAGTGCAGGAGTGCACTACAGAAAATGATGGATGTTATGTAGTCCAATCTCGCCTTCATTCTTACCTGTGGGTTTGCTCCGACTGCCATACTGTAGCTCAGTCTTCAATTGTCTTGTGGCTGAGGTATCCCATCATGCAACAGGTTTATTTCCCAGATCTCTTGCTGCTTGTTACGCTCAGAAGTGGTCTCGCTTTTGGCAGTGGCTAAGTATACATTTTATAAACTTTTGACTTGTTGCTTAAAAAAGCTGTTTTCATAGCTCTATGTAGTAGTGGTGTCATACTGCCTTTGTTTTGCTTCTCTTGCTGTTTTTGTGGCCCTTTCGTTGGCTGTTTTGGTATCCGGTTTCCTTTCTTCCCACGGGCTAGGCCCGTTTGTTACAGGACCTAGTCCTCCCTATTGTTTGTGTGGTCTTTGGTTGGTTGCTCCATTCGGTTAGCTTTTAGTGTTGTCTTGTCTGGCTAGTGGTGCTATCCTGCCTTTGTTTCCCCGTACTAGGCCCATTTAAGTTAGAGGACCTAGTCCTACTTGTAGTCTTTTTCCCACTGGTTTATAGGCTGTTTTTAGTTAAAGGCTCTAGTTTCCTATGCGGGGTTTAGTTGGGTCCAGTGTGTTATACGTATTGCTTTGTATCTGTATGTGTTCCCCTTTATTCAGCATGTCCAAGGATTCTAAGTAACACAGGCCTTCAGGCTTTAAAAAGTGTATTGCATGCTACAATAAAATGTCTTTGACTGGGCACTGTGTGCATGTACTGCTTTGTGGGCTGTTCACCTCCATGAGTCCTGCTTGTTTTGTCATTACTTCAGTCCCTGTGTACTACAGGAGAGGAAGAACAAGCTTATTTTGAAAGGACTGCTTAAACACTCCTTTGAGAGACTTGGCTAAGTCTTCAGGGCCTTATCCTCTCCGACTAAAAAGGACAAAAAGACTTCTAAGAAGCAGTCTCCGGCTTCATCTGTTTCCTTGGAGCCACCAGAGAAAGTTGCTAGAACAGCTTCTCCTTTGGTTCCATTGCCCTCTGTGCCGACAGAGGCTAGTGTCTTGACTAAGTCCGTAGCGGCTCACAGCCTTTCGGAGCCAGTCACAGATATTTTGGTTCAGAGCAGGTCTCCAGTTATTCAACCGGTTTCAACTTCACGCAAGTCCACTTCCGTAGGGAGATCCAGATTTCCAACTATATCCTCCAGGTCCTCCAGGACACTTTCCGATGAGGACGTTAGTGGTGAAACTGCTTCAGTGATCGGTGTTGACCAAATTGATTTCAGCTCTGACCTAGTCTGCTCTGGAGCCTATGGCCTCTTCATCCTTTGTTCCTCCTTCTCCGAGCCTTTCTCAGTCTTTGGAGCCAGAGTTGTGTGTTCCGCCGGGTGCCCCTAGGTCTGTTCCAGTAGCCTCGCCTGGGTTCTCTGTTCCAATTTCTGCTCTGACCCTGTCGGCCCCTTCCACGGGGTCGAGGGTCCACAGTTTGGTTGGACCCGAGGGGGAGGGTTCGGATCGATTTTTCATCTGTTCCAACCCTTCCTCTCTGTGCTTCAGCTCGAGTGAGCTTGGACCAGACATCTACTTCGGACCTAATCTCCTTGGCGCGCCAAGGGCTACTACTGTATCCTCTACAGTTAGTAGGCCTTTGGAGCCGGGGGGATCGGCCTTCGAGGTTGAGGAGCGTGCTGGCCAGATAGTCAGCTGCATCCTATCGCATCAATACTCTGTCCCCTCTGGCACTGGCGTCAGTTTCGGATCGCCCTCTATCCCTGGGCAGTGGAGACCCTAAGCCTCGGGATACCTTCACGAGTGGTCCCCAACTTTCTGACATCTCCCCAGAGTTTTTGCCTGAGGAGCCTGTCAGAAAGATTGTGCATGAGGAAACACCTCAACTCCCCAGATGAGTGTCTCACGTCAGGCACTGACCTAGAGTCAGAGGGGCCCCCCAAGTTGTCTTCTGAAGATCCCTTTTTCAGATATCTTTTATCTTGAAGCAGAGAGGCAGCTGGCCCTCCAAATCCCCTTCTGATGAGTCTGTGTTCCTGAAGGCTTTCGGGTCTCAACCCTCTCTCTTGGGATTCTCCCCCTTTCGATGAGCTACTAGATCTTGTCTGTCGAAAGGTGTGGAAACTCCTGACACTGTGGGAAAGGTCCCTAGGAGACCCATTAAGTTTTTGTCCGCCCCCACTGACAAGGACCATCTAACAAAAGGCGTTCCAGTAAATTCTATGGTGCTGGCAGCAGCCACTAAGAAGGAACTTGCTGAAACTTAGTCTACCGTCCATCCTCCTAACAAGGAGTCTCGGGCTATGGACAGGTATGGGAAGCGTGTGTGTACCTCAGTGGCCTTTACACTGCGGTCGCTGAACTACTTGATGCATTTTACAAGGCTCCAGAGAGATCTCCTGAAAGAGCTAGGAGATTCTCTACAGGGTAACATTTCTGATGCCATGGCACAGAAGGTCAATGCACAGATGTCTACCGTAAATTCCCTTGCCAACTCCTCTGAGGCTGATGTACGCAGCCGATGGAGCGAGTAGGGCAGCGGGTTCTGGAGTCCCTCTTAGGAGACACTCCTGGATGCGCCATCGACCTCAAAGATGCTTACTACCATATCAAGATGGACAGGGCATAGAGAAGTCATCTACGCTTCCGGCTGGGAGCCAGTCATTTTCAGTTTCACACTCTGCCCTTTGGTATCACCACAGCCCCCAGGGTGTTCACCAAATGCATGGCAGTGGTAACGGCTCACTTGAGATGTCAGGGATTCCAAGTGTGTCCGTACCTGGACTGGTTCCTTTCTGCCACCACCAGGCATCTACGGTTACAGACCAGGGACGCCACCATTACGTTATGGCAAAGGTTAGGAATTGCTGTAAATTGGAAAAAATCTGCCTTGTTGCCCTCGCAGCATGTCACCTTTATTGGCGCCGAACTACATACGGTGCTCATGAGGGCCTTAAAAGAATAAAGAATTCAGGCTCTACAACAGTAGGTCTACTCCTTACTACCATTGAGGAAGGTCAAGGCAAAAGTGGTCCTCAAGTTATTAGGGACCATGGCTGCCACGATCATGCTAGTTCCCCTTGCCAGACTACACAAGGGTTCTTCAGTGACTGCTTTTCACCCAATGGTCACTACAGCACCTTCCACTCTCCCATTCTATTCTGATTAGACGCATGCAAGCAGTATCTACACTGGTGGCTTCAGGCCAGCAATCTCAATGTGGGCAAGCCTTTTGTTCCATCTTCTCCAGTTGCCATGGTGACCACGGATGCCTCCCAGATCAGGTGAGGAAGGCATTATCTTGGAAGGACAGTCCAAGGCACGTGGCAGGATCATGGGACCCATTTGCATGTCAATGTCTTGGAGATGTGAGCAGTGCTATTAGCGTTGCAAGCACTTCAGAGCTTTCTCCCTCTAGGGACAATTGCTATCCACTCAGACAGCATGTCAGTGTTATGGTATCTGAACAAACAGGAGGAACCAAATCATACCCCTTTGCAGAGAGGCACTTCGAGTTTGGCAGTGGACGCTGTCTTCCCAATGCTTTCTAGTTGCAATTTATATACCAGGGAAGTCCAACGTGATTGCCGACAGGCTGAGCAGAGCTATCCTAATGCCTCACAAGTGGTCCCTGAACAGTTGTGGAGAAGATATTTCACAGATGGGGGTCAGCCTTGCTGCGATATATTTGCCAGCCTCCTCAATGTCAAATGCAGCAGCTAATTCACCCTTATCCCCCCGGAGGGGGAGACACCCAGGGATGCTCTGGTTCACGATTGGCCCTTCAGTCTGCTCTACGCCTTCCCACCATTATCTCTGATATCAAAAGCCATTCAGAAAGCAGTCTTTGGGGAAGCAAAATGACCCTCATTGCTCCACACTGGGCTCATCAGACTTGGTTTCCCTTCCTTCAACTATCTAATGGACAAGCCCTGGATTCTGGACCCAGTTCCAGATCTGCTGACTCATGCCAGGGCAGTTCTATCCCTCCATCCAGACCCTCAAGTTTACAGCTTGGCTGCTCCAGGTCCGTCATTAGTCAGGCTTCATGACTTTTTCTTGGAAGTGGTCCATATTCTATCATCTTTCCACAAGCCTTCTATCAGGAAGATTTATTCCAGTAAGTGGAAGAGCTTTTCTATTTGGGCCCATGAGAGACTTGTCGTTCTTAATACAGCGCCTATTTCGGCAATTTTAGAATTTCTCAACTGTTCTGTCAGGGGTCAGTTGCAGCAACCATTAAAGTGCAGCTGGCAGCGATTTCTACCTTTCACGTGGCTAATGAGCCCAACCTTATGGCTCATTTGCTTTGTAGGGCTTTTCTGAGGACATTGTTACTCCGACCACCAGTTTTGGATCTTGTAATGCCATGGGACCTTTAATTTTGTACTACAGAAGCTCACTTCAACTCCCTTTTGAGCCCGCGGCTACATGTAACATTAAATTCTTGTCATGGAAGACAGTATTCTTGGTAGCCATAACTTCTGCTAGGCAGGTCTCTGAACTCCAAACATTATCGAATAAGCCACCCTATTTGGTGTTTCACAAAGATTAGGGTCTCCTTAAGAACCAATCCTTTGTTCCAAAGGTTGCCTCTGTTGTCAATATCCGTCAATCCATTGAGTTGCCTGTTTTTTCCTGAATTCTCCAACAAGGCAGAATTTGTTTAATCAGCTAGATGTTCCTAGACAATTGCGTTTCTGTACATAGGACAAAAGATTTCAGGAAATCAGATCAAATGTTTCTCGTTTTCAGACACTAGACTTGGGGTTCCTGTTTCTAAGATAACCTTGTCTTGCTGGATATCCGATTGCATCTAATTTATTTATGCTTCCAATGGCAAAGAATTACCCTTTAAAGTGAAGGCCCATTCTACACTGTCTGTGGCTACCTCAACTGCGTTTCAGGCTAGGATGTCTATGGATGATGTTTGTGCTGCAGGAACATGGGCTTCGCCTCATACCTTTATTAGTCACTACAAATTAGATCTGGTCTCTAGAGGCAGATCTTCCTCCGGTTCCACAGTGCTCAGAGTATTTTTCACTGAGGCATCCAAGATCAAGGTGCTAGGGACGCTGTCCCACGGGCAAGAATGAAGGCGAGATTGGACTACATAACCTCAAGAAGTTATGTACTCACCGTAACATTCGATGTATGTAGTCCAGCTCGCCTTACATTCTTACTAACCCTCTCTCCTACACCCTCCTGGAGGGACCTGGAGGTATAATCTGTAGGTGTCCGTAGTCCTTTCTGCTGGGATTGTTCTCAGTGTGCACTTACAGCAAACAAGATCAGGGGAATAGACCTGTTGCATGATGGGATACCTCTTAGCCACGAGCCAATTGACTGCTTCGAGCTAGAGTGTGGCAGAGTCAGAGCTGAGGTTCGGCTCCGAACCAATGGGTAAGAATGAAAGGCAAGATGGACTGCATACATAGAATGTTGTGGTGAGTACATAACTTCTTGTTTGGGTGCATCTACTCTCTGGATATTACTACGTCATTTTAAATAAGTAATTGAGATTCATTGTTTATGTAGAGGCAATTGACTTAACAGGCATCCAAACTGGTGCATGTCTGCACCAATGTTGCCCAAAATAAAGGATCTTGGTTATGCATACTTAGGAAATGAAGGGCAGGAAGGTAATGCCCGGGTCTCTAGTTGAGAATACTTTCAGAAAGTACAAGGGGATGCAGTTTGGAGAGTAAAGAATAAATGCAGTAATGGGAGGGAGCTCTTTTTGATCGATGTGGTTGCACACGTACATTCCTTTGAGTGCGGTATGTAATGAATTTAACATGAGGTATGGTCATAAGGCAAGTGCGACTTGGATTGCGTTTTACACTTGTTCTGATATTACCTGTTGGGTAGGGAAATGCACAGGTAACGTATAAACTAGATTATCTTCCTGGGCTGTCAGATTGTTAAAATGATTCGCACATCTTATTGTGAAGCATTTTGTCTGCAGTGTCATTGTTTATGGTTGTAAAACTAGAGTGCATTTCCTAGTTTCAGTGAAGCCATAGATGTGATTTGCTAAGCTAGTGATTTTAATTTGGTTGGACTTTAGTGCAACACATCTGCATTGTACATTTAACAATTTACTTTGCTTTTCAGCATCCAGCCATGCCCAGATGTGAAATATGGAAAACGCATTCATGTATTGCCTATTGATGACACAGTTGAAGGAATTACTGGAAACCTTTTTGAAGTGTACCTTAAGCCATACTTCCTTGAAGCTTATAGACCAATTAGAAAAGGTAATTTGTTCTCTGTTGCTGTTGTGCTGATGACCTGCAGAGCCTCTTGTAAGCTAGGTGCTTACTGCTGTATAGGTGATCCAGGGACTTTCGGGGGGAAACGCATTTCTTTGCTTTTCTTGTGCTGTGTTGATTTTCTGCCTGGAGTGTGGATACTCTGCTTCCTGTGGCCAGTACACATTGTTCTCAACACAGGGCTAATGAGAGCACCTCCCAATCTTCTGTTCATTACAGCCGTTTGCACATGGTGCATTTTTTCCTGAAATGTCTTTTGCAAGGTTCACCTATTTTGGTGCTCAGACTTTAAAACAAGTGCAGTCTTTTTGTCTTTTCACAAAATTGTGGTTTTGTAGGAAATCACTAGCAAGTCAGTTGAAGACTGAAGTCTGAAAATGGCAAACATTTGAATTTCCGACTTCATACCCTCAAAATTCATACTAATGCAAAACCTGTTAGTCAATTTTCCAAGTTTGTAAGAACAATATTTATTTTAAAATTTTCCCTATTTTTGCCCTCCCCCATCTATGGCTTTGTCCAGATTTCTTGCTGTAAAAGATTGATAGGTATGACTTCAAGTACATTTCTTTCCTAATACTGCGTAACGAATTGGTAACATTGATTTGACACTTGCATGCATGATTGGCTGCTTTCACCGAACCATGCTTGCTATAGTCATAAATTGCTGTTTTCAGTTTTCTGTTCAAAACATACATCTTTGTGTTCTTGGCTTGTTAATGCATGTCTTGACATCCTTTTCATCATATTAAGGGTCTGGGTCATACTGTTATAGCCTACGAACATTACAGTAGGCCAGTATTGGCAAATGGTCAAAAAAGTGCACTTTGGTATTACTTCAGAACTTGAGATATTAGACGTCATAGTTAAATTTTTTAATAACTTGAGCTTTGTTACCTAGTAAAGGATTTACATGATGAAAAAGCTTGACGTGAAAAAATACACAAGTCTGAGAAGCATGGCTAAATTAAGGGGATTAAGTTTTATAAGCGCTGTGCCCAAAATCATTTGAGAGGTATGGTTTGGGCGCAAGGCAGAGAGCATAGTTTTGTTTTATATTTTTCTGATTGAATGGTTTCCTTGAAAATGTCTTGATGTGATAGAGGTGCAAGTGAAGATGAGGTGAAGCAACTGCATAAGATGTTGGCTATCTGAAGATTGTGTGTGGAAACTAAAGGCTGGAAATAGACATTAAAAAGAACTGTTTATAATATGTGGGGCATTCTACCTTAATGGCTACTCTGTTCATATTGTGGAAAGTAAATGGCCTTACAGTTGTAGACTGTACTGAATAAGAAGTGTAGGGCACAAATAGCATTGCAAGAGAGCTTTGGATAGAAATGGTCATGCATATTTAAAAAGGAACCACAGGGGTAACCCCAACCTAATATCCTTTCAGGGCTGGCCACCCGGAGGTGTAAAAACCTTGGCTCGAGATGATTCAGTGTTGACTTGACACCATGACCCCATGTGCAAAAATGGGAAAAGGAGTTTAGGATAGATGGATCTGTAGCGATTTTGAGTCACATGAAGGTCATTTATGACCACAAGAGGGTCTTTATTTTAGGGGGAAAATAGGACATTGCTGCAAGTACAGGACTTCAACCTGTTACTGTTTAGTATGTTCATAGGTTTATACTCTGGCTAATGACCACCAGGGTCTTTAACAAGGCTAGCCGTGCAACCCAACCCAGTTTTGTCCCAGAGTTCCTTGGATGCCTATATGATGGGGATGTGTTAGTGAAGGGTTGTGTGAGGGAGGGGTATGTTTTGGGATTGATTTACTTACTGCCTCTGCCCATCAGACATGAGGGCAAGGTTAGTGGTGAATTTGTGGATTTCTCATACAACATAATGCAAGCACTCAGGTCACTCCAAGGCAAGTACAAATATGACTCATTGTCCATGCTGGTGTGAATGACCTGAGACGTACCTTCCTGGACTACATGAAAAGAGACATAAAGGAGCTCTCTGAGCATGTAGCCCAGGCCGGTATGACCCTGACCTTGAGTAGCATCTTACCCTCACCAAGAATGATGCCACAATATGAAGGCAAGATGATCAATTTCAACAATTGGCTTAAGTACTGGTGTCATTCAAAGGGGATCCAATGCCTGTCAGCTTGGGATGATATGCTCGACAAGCCACGATGCTTCACTAGGGACGGCTTGCACCTGTCACCCCTGGGCTTTCGGATATTGGCAAAGGCTCTTGCTACCCCATAGTGCCTTTTTAGGCAAGGCTCAAAGACAAACCCACCTCCATAGGTATCACAAGGGATAAGAAACTAAGAATAATGCTACTCAACGCCAGAAGTCTAAACCTCAAGATGCACGCACTCGAAACTCTCCTTAGCATGGAGAACATAGATATCTGTGCAGTAACAGAAACCTGGTTCAGGACTCCTGAGAGCACCCCAGCACTACCAGGTTATACCTCATACCATGCTTTTCGGCCCCAAAACTTGGACCGAACCACAAAAGGAGGGGGAGTATCGATATTCATCAAAGATACCCACACCTCCAGGTTGGTGGCAAAGCACGAAGCATCAGAGACTATCCATGTGCAACTAACAGTGGGTAAAACTGCCTTCCAGTTTATAGCCTGGTACAGACCACCCTCCCAAACCCAGGGACCCCACTCGGCCTTCCTGAGAGCACTGGAAAATATGAAGGTCTCTCCAAACACCATTATATTGGGCGACTTCAACTACCCAAACATAGACTGGGAGCATTACTCTAGTTCCAACACCCAAGCCCAAAGGTTCCTAGAATTTATAAACTCAAATGCTATGGAACAACTTGTTACCACTCCCACAAGAGGGGAAAACATACTGGACCTGATAATCACCAACATGGGGACTCTATGCTCCAGACCAGAAGTGTATCCCTCACTGGTAAGATCAGACCATAAACTAATCTCACTGGATATTCACATCCCGACCCCACCCCTGCCCAGAAAACCACAGTGAAAAACTTCTCTAAAGCAAATTTTACACTCAAAACTGAGGTGGAATCCTTCAAAGCCCCCGGGCCTGTGGAAAATACGGCCCAGACCGCAGAATCCTTTATAAACGCATTCTCTGAACACCTTCAGGAATGCATGGATCATGCGATCCCAAATAAAACCAAGACCCAATCCTCCAAAGGCAGACGTCCTGTCTGGTGGACCCCAGCCATAAACAAACTATACAATAGAAGGAGGAAGCTACTAAATGATGAAGCAAAATCCCAAAAAGGGAAGGCATCACTGATCAGTATTAGCAAAAAACTACGGGCACACACAATTGTCTAAGGCCAGCTTCGAGAGAAAAATTGCACAGGACACGAAGGATAATCACAAGGCTTTCTTTAGTTATGTTCGGAACCTGGGTGGTAATTCCCAGATATGCTCAGAATTAGTCCAAAATGACAAAAAATACACCGAACCCACAGACATTGCCAACATCCTAGCTGACAGGTTCAGCGCAAACTTCTCCCCCTCCCCACCAAAAGGGCAAATATCTATCCCAGCAGAGTGCTGCCCCCCTGACATCTCAGATGCTCAGGTAAGAGCCGCCCTCTCCAAAGCAAAAAACACAGCATCAGTGGGACCAGATGGTGTCCCGGGCTGCATCCTACATGAACTCAAAGAGCTAAACCCAAACATAAAACTACTGTTCAATCTCAGCCTTACTACAGGATATGTGCCCAAAGAGTGGGGTACAGCAACAGTGGTCCCTCTCCATAAAGGTGGTGCCTCAACGGATCCTGGAAACTATCGCCCCATAAGCCTGACTAGCTTGGTCTGCAAAGCTATGGAAAGGATCATCATGGACCTCATAAATAAAGATATTGGGGACCTACAAACACTGGATCCTACCCAGTTCGGCTTTAAGGGCAGATCCTGCCTCTTAAGCCTGGTTGATTTCTTTGAAACAGTCACCAAGGCCATTGACGAGGGGAAGGTGGTCCACACAGCCTACCTGGACCTCGCAAAAGCCTTCGATACAATACCCCACTCGGGCATTATAGATAAGCTCACCAGCTTAAATATAAACCCCCTATGTCACTAGATGGATTGCAAACTGGCTCAAGGACAGAACCCACGTGGTTAGAATTGCTGGAGCCATGTCAGACTACAAACCAGTTACAAGTGGTGTCCCACAAGGCTCAGTCCTGGGAACTCTCTTGTTCGATATATTTCTCGGAGGTACAGGCCAACACGGAAGGACTGTGGCTGACCAAGTTTGCAGATGACTGCAAACTGGGCGCCATAATCGACTCTCCAGCCAACACAAGCATCCTCCAAAAGGGCCTCATAGAAAGACAACTGGTGCCAGAGCCATGGCCTCAAGCTAAATGCCAAAAAGTGTATAGTAATCCCCTTTGGCAAAAACAGTGCCCACAAATTACCACATAGGTGGAAATCCATTAAGTACAGAAGTAATTAGGGACCTGGGGACCCAAGTTGATAGCAATCTCTCATTTGACAACCACGTGGCCAAAGTGGTTAGAAAAACATTTTATATAGCCCACCTAATCATGAAGGGATTTCGCATCTAGATCAGGGGAGGTCATCATGCCTCTTTACTCATCCCTCATCAGGCCCATAATTGAGTACAATGCCCCTTTTGGGATGTACCTTACCAGACACCTGCAGCAACTGGAAAGACCCCAAAAGTACCTCACCAAGAGGATCAAAGGGCTCAAACAGATGCCATATGCTGCCCGGTTAAAGAAACTCCAGCTCTACTCAGTGGCATACCGCCTGTTCAGAGGCGATCTGTGCCTGACGTATAAAGCCATGTCCAACCTGGAATTAATGGTCATGCTGCACCTCAGAAAATCCAAATCCCATCGAGCTACGCGCTCGAGAGACTTGAACCTCAGCACTGAAATATAGGACATGCTGGAGGGACAGATTCATAACCCAGAGGCTCCCTTCACTCTGGAATAAAATCCCAGTCCAGGTTAGGCAGAGTCCCTCATTGACTCTCTTCAAGAGGAATCTTGATGAGTGGATGGGAGATCGTAGGTTTACCCCGGGTATCACTTCTGTCACTGTTAGAGGCACAGTATACTAACCTCGAAAAAGGGCATAGCAAAATAAATTTAAAATGGGTGGCGAAAGCCAAACACATTCTGGCTAGGCTTATAAATGCCCTAGGGCAGATAGCCTAGTATGAACCTATGAACGATTAGTGTTCCTTTTGAACAGTATCTGGGATGAACTCTGCGTAATGTGGATGCAGAGTTTATCCCAAAGCACGGGGATCCTTTGAGACACACCAGTCCTTACAGCAGGTTCTGTTTGTTACAAAGTTTAGACACCTGGAGCTAGTGTTTCTGGTGCTTCTTATGGATTTGCAAGCGATAAGAGGATGACTTGTATGCTAGGCATATTTCACCTCTCTGTAACCTGCAGGAGACTGTATATAGAGGTAGGACCTTAAGGTGATCTGTGTAGGACAAGAGTATTCATACCTTGGATTCCACTGGTAAAGAACCTGTGAAGGGAGTTCCTTTGTGTTTTTATTTTTTGTCTTTGTTGACTGGGAAAAGTCCAACTGGGTGAAATCCATTTTCAGCAAGAGGCCCAGGGAGAAAAGGTCCACATTTGTTATACATGATGTATATTTATAATTGCAGCATTAAAACATCTCTACATGAGTTTTATATATTTCTTGCATGAAGATGACATTTTAGAGGACAACCGCACCCTCAGACTAAAAAACATTTATTTAATCATGGTTTGGCGTTTCCTACATAGAGCTTTTTAGATTTTTATATGCAATTTCTGAGTCTGACCACATGGGGGCAGGCATTTTGAAATAATTCAGACCGTTTACTCTGCCTCTAAGTATCCCAGAATGCATTGTTTGTCTCCAAAAAATTGCATCAGATCTGCCACGTTTTCCCTTAAGCTGCTGTCACTTCATTGACTTAACAGGCATTCACTGCTGTCTTAAAGTCCCCTACTTTTGGTTAAAATGTTATACTTTTTCAGTAACTACTTCAAATACAAGCAGTGCAAATGTTACAGAACTGAAAAGTGCTTTTTATTGCTTTTGTTTCTTAGAAATGTTAACTTGCTTTCTTTTGTGAAGGCTGAAATCTAGTTCAAGGCATCTCCCCTCCCACTTCACACCTACCTTCCCTAGCTGTCGAAGAGCTAAGGGTAATTTGACCCATTATCTGCATGTGATTGACGGCTCACAGCAGGTGACCAGAGTAATGTACTGATGTTCATCGTGCATACAGCTGCAGTAATCACAGATGGGTCCTCTGCCGTCAGGCGGGTCCTCGGTCGGCCGAATTCCAAAGTCTAGGTCTGGCGTCGGTTGTTGCTTTCTTTCCTGACGTCAGTGCGACAGGGGTATACAAGACACAGCCGATGCCATTTTCTTCAGTCTTTTTTGCCGCGCGGTGCCGGAAGCAGAAGCAGTTTGCAAGTGCCGGTCGGCCAGTTCCTGAATTTACGAAATATTGGAAACAAGTCTTCTTTAAAGCTAAGTACCCCGTTGGGGAAACTTTTCTTGCCTCTGACCGATGTCAGACAAAGTTAACAATTGTATTTCTTGTGGGAAGCAAATACCGCATAAGGATTTCCATTCCCTCTGCATACCTTGTTTAGGCCCAGACCACGACGTCTCGGGCTGTCGCTTTTGCGCTACTTTCAATAAACGCACTATTAAGCGTCGGGCGGAGTTCGCCCAACACTATTTTGGTAAAGCCTTTGATGATAAAATGTCGTCGGAGACGCCGACTACAGTTTTGTCCAAAAAACGCAAGGACCAGGACCGACACGCGAGGGCTGCGGCCTCCACTGACACCACGCCAAAACCAGCTGCATGTGGTCCGGTTCTCAGCGAGACGCCTATGCAGCCCCTGACTACCGATGACACTTCCTTGGCGGTGTCTTCTGTAACCGAGACCGCAGGTACCTCGGCCCTTACTCAGACTACAACCACCGAAGTCACTGTGAGTGTTGAGCCTCCTAATGTGGACAGGTCCACTTCCACCCATGGTGTCTTTAGACCCTCATCTTCCTTTTCCATTAAGGCCTTTACTAAGTCCAAATCAGCCATGCATCCCAAGAGGCCTGTTGCACAGGGCCCATCTCCAGGCCCCATGCCTAAAAAGCAGATGCTTAAAATGGCTGAGGATTTAATTACTCATCAGGAGTTCCCAACCCCCTCCAGACAAGAGACCCAGAGTTGAGGAAGATTCTCCCTCTTCTGAACAGGGCTCCATTTTCTCAGAACATTCTGATGTAGAGGAACACTCGTACTCCCCTTTTGAAGATTCTGATGCAGAACAGTCCATTCCTTCTGTATCTCCCCCGTAGGATTTTTCTTTTGGGGAAACCTTGCACACCTTGAGGGAACACTTCCATTGGGAAGGTCAAGACTTTTCTGATTCCAAGAAAAGGCTTAGGGAATTTCTTTTGTTACCTCAACACAGACCTCTGGCGATTCCTCCTGTCTTGGACATACTTGATGTTTACTCGGAGGCTTGTCTTAATCCGGATTCCCTGCCTCCTGCCCCAGTCAAGCCTGATAGGTACTACAGAGTTCCTAACTCTCACCAATTTCTTTACAAAAGCCATAATGCTGACCCTGAAACCATTTCTCAAGGCCCCAAGGGAATGAAGGCCTCTACTGCCAAGAATCCACTACCTTCCGAAAGAGAGTCTAGATCCTTAGGTGGGGAAAAAAGGTATACACCTCTGCCACCCTAGCCATGAGGGCCTTAAATTGTCAGTTCCATATGCTTAAATATCAGCAGTTTCTGTTATCACAATTAAGAAATAAAATGTCTCAACCTGAACAACCAGATTTGAAGGAATTGCAGGATATGATGCATAGTGCAGAACAAGTGGGTAAACACACCTTACAATGTGGCTATGATGCCTTAGAGGCCTTAAGTAGAGCTGCTGTTACAGGATCAGTCATTCGTAGACATACCTGGCTTAGGGAACAAAGCTTGCCTGATCATGTTAAAGCTAAACTACTGGATGCTCCTTTACAAAAGGATGTACTAATGCTGAGGAGATACTACGGAAAATGGAAGAAAAAGCCAAATCTATGCAAACTGTCAAAGCTTTTCTACAGGTACAACCACCTCGTTTTAGCAGAAATTGGCCTTCTAAAAACTGGTCCTTTCCAGCCACGGACAAGCCCCAAAGAGGTAGATACAGGCGCACAAGGGGCAGAGGACAATCTCAAGGATCATATAGAGGCAGACAATGGCAAACTCCAGCACCAAGAGGTGGCGAAGACAGTGCACAACAATACAGAAAACAAACCCAATGACTTCCTCCTTTTCATGCCAAGCAAGTCTCAGCTGGCAGCACCCTTGGGAGGAAAGCTGGCATTATTTACAAGAAATTGGCATATCACAACAGGCAAATGGATCCTGGACATTATAAACAGAGGCTACAGATTTTATTTTCACACTCTTCCAAAAACGAGAGGCATGCCAAACCTGCCACACAATCAAAGGGCAGAGGCACAAATACAAATTTCAAAACTCATGGCCATGAAAGCTATCCAAGAGGTACCTACTCACGAACAAGGTCAAGGCTTTTATTCCAGACTATTTCTGGTACCAAGGAAAGGAACTGACTGGAGACCCATTTTGGACTTATCCATCCAAAATACATTTCTACTCGTACCAAACTTCAAGATGCTCACATTACAGCAGCTTCTTCCCATGCTGGGCAAGGAGTTTTGGCTGGTAACATTGGACCTCAAGGAGGCATACCTGCATGTCCCAATCAGACAAAGCTGCAGAAGATACCTCAGATTTCTTGCAGGTTCAACCCACTATCAATTCTCTGCATTGCCCTTTGGCTTATCTACTGCGCCCAGAGTATTCACGAAATGCCTGGCATCAGTAATTGCCTACTGCAGACTTCAAGGGATACAAATTTACCCTTATTTGGACGACTGCCTGATTCAAGCGGACAGCAAGCACATACTTCTGGAACATATGGCTTATGTAACACTATTAAATTTTCTGGGATACACAGTCAACAAAGAGAAATCCAGGATAACACCATCTCAGAAAATAACTTTCCTGGGTGCCAACTTGGACACAAACACCCAGATGGCCTACCTCATGCCAGAAAAACAGGGGCAACTAACTCAGTACTTCAAAATACTAGCAAATTGTACCAGGCTCACTGCAAGGAAAATCCTGCAGGCTCTGGGATCTTGCATTCTTTTAATCCCATGTGCAAAGTTGCACATGAGGAAACTTCAATGGTACCTAAAAAACCTATGGTCTCAACACAGCCACAGTTTGGAAACAATAATACCAATAATTCCATGTTTGCAAAAGGAATTTCTATAGTGGGCCCAAGCATGTCAAACACAGGTCTTCCATTCTGCAAGCCTCAAGCAAATCAAGTCATCACAACAGACGCCTCAAGACTACGCCTGGGGGGCGCACATGACAGACAGGTGCATTCAGGGCAAATGGTCCCAAAAGGAAAAGCACCTTCACATCAATCAAAGAAATGCTAGCAGTGCTAAATGCAATTACAGCTTTCAAGGACCTCCTGCATCCAGGGCAATTATTGATAAGAACAGACACTGCAGTAATGTGGTACATAAACAAGGAGGAACACATTCATACCCCCTGTGCAGACTAGCCATGTCACTTTGGAACTTGGCTCTGGAATGGCAAATCGAACTTCAAGCACAGTACTTGCCAGGTTTGGAAAACACACTGGCAGACAATCTAAGCAGAATTATGACAGACCCACACGCCATGGAAGTTGCATCCTCAAGTGTTTACAAAGATAATCCAAGCGTGGGGAAGGCCAGACATAGATCTCTTCGCCTCCCACAGGAATCCTCAATTGGAAAAGTTCTGTTCAAGGACCTTTCATCCAAAGGCCTGGAGAGTGGACGCCCTTTCTTTCAGTTGGACAGCATGGACAGTTTACGCTTTCCCACCTTTACCTCTTCTGCCCAAGGTGCTCTTGAAAGCAAGAGCAGACAGACCAAAGATGATACTGATTGCTCCAGACTGGCCAAGACAACACTGGTACCCTCTCCTGAGGAGCCTGACGCATACTCCTCCCTGGTCCCTACCTCTAATGCCTCTTCTACTGACTCAGCACAGCTACAAAACTCTTCACAGCCAGCTGAAGACACTCAGTCTCGCTGCATGGAAAATTCCTTAACACCACAACAGACCCTACTCTCCAAAGAGGTGCAGGATGTCATTTTGGAGGCCAGAAGGCCATCTACTAGAAAGGCTTACTCCGCAAAATGGAAATGGTTTTGCTCTTGGAATGAGAAAAAAGGCCAGGATCCCAGAAAACTGAATTTGCCTCCGATATTACAGTATTTAGCTGAGCTGTTGAACAGTGGGCTTTCATTTTCCTCCATAAAAATTCATGCCTCAGCCATTTCTGCAGAATTCAACACTGATCCACCTTTATTCTCTCACCCACTCTTAAGAGTTCCTCAGAGGGGCTAAGAATACAAGACCTCCTAGGAAACAACCAATACCAGCCTGGGATCTTAATTACATTCTAGAAAAATTAACATTACCTCCCTTTGAACCAGCTGCCTCAACAGAGTTGCAATATTTTTCCTGGAAAACAGCTTTCCTTCTGGCCATTACCTCGGCTCGTAGGGTTTCGGAACTACAAGCCCTCATGGCTGTGCAGCCCTTTCTCATCTTCCATCAGGACAGGGTTTCCCTTCGAACCAACCCGTCATTTATGCCTAAAGTGGTATCCAGGGTAGCTTTAAATCAAGCCATACACTTACCTACCTTTTACCCCAATCCTCAAAATAAAGGGGAAAGGCTGTTACACTCCTTAGACATCCATAGACAGCTACGTTATTTGGATAGAACAAAGCCTTTCAGGAAATCAGAACAACTTTGTGTCCTATGCTGTAGGAGCTCAAGGGAAGCCAGTTACCAAACAGACAATTTCAAAATGGATAGGCCACTGCATACGGTTTTGTTACTCCTGTCATGGAAAATCTGTCCCTACAGGCATCGGATCCCACTCCACCAGGGCCACAGCTACCTCTACCGCCTTCCTCAGAGGAGTTCCTACCAAAGATATTTTGGAGGCAGCCACTTGGAGTTCTGTGCATACCTTCACCAAGCACTACCACCTACCTTTATACTCCAAGACTAGAGCAGGCTTTGCCACTGCTGTGTTGCAGGGCATCCTGGCTCATCCCAGTTCCACCTAGTGCCTGCCACCCTGTGCGTAGCTTTGGGATTCTACCCATCTGTGATTACTGCAGCTGTATGCACGATGAACATAGTACAGTTTTGTACCTACCATAAATGTAGATGTTAGAGTGCTAATACAGCTGCAGTACAGGTTTCCCTCCCTCCTTCCCCTCTTGGTAAACGCCTAGGGGCTAACCCCTCCTCATACAACCTGATTGGGTTATCCTTCTATGGTATACTTGCTTGCAACTACTGATTTTTGATTTTATATATAGTCATGCAATGCAATATAATTTATGTATTGCCTTCCTTCTGGGGGCACCTGACATCTGGGGCAAGAAAAACTGAAGAAAATGGCGTCGGCTGTGTCTTGTATACCCCTGTCGCACTGACGTCAGGAAAGAAAGCGACAACAACCGACGCCGGACCTAGACTTTGGAATTCGGCCGACCGAGGACCCGCCTGACGGCAGAGAACCCATCTGTGATTACTGCAGCTGTATTAGCACTCTAACATCTACATTTATGATGGGTACAAAACTGTACTTTTTCTTGTCAGCCTTTCCCTCCTTACAGTGGGACACTTTTTTGTTGCACTCCTCCTGTCAAATTTAGAACCAAGCTACATAGCACTGGGAATAATCACCGTTTTGCAAAGCATCAAACTCCCAGTTATTTTTCCTTCCTGTTTGGTTAAATAGCTAACAAATGACACTAAACATGAAATATTTCGCAGACTTGCATGACAGCACCAACATGCTTTTTTAAGACATAATTTAAAAAATTGCGGTATTGCATACTTTCTGATGTAGTGTTTAATTGTGACAGACATCTGCTTGTTATGTAAAAACATGCAATTAATGTATACGGATGGCTACTGCAAATTTATGCTCTTAGTTTTTGTGGCTGTTACTGTGCTTCTGCCTGTAATTTGTCACATATCGGTAGGGTAATGTAAAGCAATATGACAATACAAAAACAAAGTTTACAAAATTTAGAAATCCAAAAATGACTCGCCCACACTCACCACCTCGCCCACCCATTACACTCGCCCACCCATTACACTCGCCCACCCATTACACTCGCCCACCCATTACACTCGCCCACCCATTACACTCGCCCACCCATTACACTCGCCCACCCATTACACTCGCCCACCCATTACACTCGCCCACCCATTACACTCGCCCACCCATTACACTCGCCCACCCATTACACTCGCCCACATAACCACAAGTTTGTTTGGCAATACCAAGAATGACCCCAGGCCTTCGTCCGAGGAATGCACGAGTAATTATGTACTTTGGCTGTGCAGACATCAGAAACACATGCCTGTACAGATCTTGCGTATCAAGCCGCTCCAGTCAAATTGTACATGAAATGCACCTTTTGAAAAGTTTTCCACCTACAACATTATTAAAGTACTTTAATCCAACACTAGTGAGCCCTACTTTACACAGCCCAGTAAACCTGTCCAGAGATTCAGCTTCTACAGCACAGTCCAATAAACTGTCTACTGTACATTAGTGTTAACACAGGAATTTCCAGTTCTTATCAGCATAACCACATACACAATCTTCCACCTCAGACCTTTCATGAAGGATGTTTTATTTTTAAACTTTCATCCTTCCCACTTAAGGGGTCTTATATAAATCCCAGCAAAAAGGAGACCTATAAACTGCAATCACCCTGATCCAAATCCATCCAAACATGGCTGCAAACTAAAGGTGTTATGGTTTTGAGGGTAGGGTTAAACAACCATGCCCACACCCCCTGGGAACGATTAAATTCTTCCTGTTTTTATAACTACAAAGTTCCACAACCACAGGGAAAAATTACCCAGCAAAGGCACACCAGTACCTAATGGAATTAAGTGACAATTCAACACTAAATCATAAATCACAAAACAGACTTTATCAATTCAGTATATGAAGAACATACCAGTATAGTGTATTTAAAGTTACATCTAACTACCAGATTGTGCTGGGACAGCTTTAGAGCTAAAAGTGGTTTTGTAAAATTCAACAGATACTGGCAGAGTGCCCTTTATCACACAAACGTGCACGCACTTGCCCCTTATCACACAGATGCGCACACACTTGCCCCTTATCACACAGACACAAAGTTTGTTTGGCAACAGCTAAAATGACCCAAGGGCTTCTTCCTTCTGATAGCAGTCTGTTAACTATAGGTTCATAGGTTGGTACTAGGCTACCGGCCCTAGGGCTTATACAAGCCTAGCCATAACAATTCCCTGGCTATTACTTCCACACTATTTTCTACCCTGGACCCCTGTCTAGCAGGGTGAGTGACGTGATCACCGGGGTTAATTTCTTTCTCCCATCCAATCGTCAATGTTCCATTTGAAGAGGGCCAAAGAGGCGGTCTGCTTGACATGTATGGGCAGTCTATTCCAGAGTCTGGGCAGTCTTGAGTCAGGAACCTATCCCTCCAGCATTTGTTTATTGTGATGACAAGGTTTAGATCCCTGGAGCGTGTAGCTCTGAGGGATTGGGATTTCTTTAAGTGTAACATGTCCCAGAACGGGTACATGTTTTTTCCCAAAGGGGATAACTATACATTTCTTGGCACTGAGCTTGAGCCCATGGCTGTGGCACCAAGCATCTGTTTCTGTAGGGCCCTTTTCTAGAGTATCCACAACATTTGGGGATTCAATAATGGCTCCCAGTTTGCAGTCATCTGTGAACTTTGTTGGCCAGAATCCCTTGGTGTTGGCCTGTACTTCATAGAAGTAGATGCCAAACAAGAGCGGTCCCAGGACTGACCCCTGAGGTACTCTGACTTGTCAGAAGCTGGACTTGGAGTTGGGCTACTTTTACAGCTGGGGTTCTATCAGTAAGCCAGTTGGCAACCCATTGAGTGACGTAGGGATTAATGCCCAGCTTAGTAAGCATTCATACACACACACTTGCCCCTTGCTTGCATTCTCACACACACGCCCCCTGCTTGCATTCTCACACACTTGCCGCTTGCTTGTATTTACACACACACACACACTTGCACACACTTGCCCCTTGCTTGCATTCTCACACACACACACACACACACACACTTGCCCCTTGCATTCACACACACACGGACACACACTTGCCCCTTGCATTCACACATGGACACACACTTGCCCCTTGCATTCACACATGGACACACACACACTTGTGGCTTTAAAACACAAGAACCAGTATGATGTTCATAGTCCATGGTACCTCACTTGACTATATGAAGAGGGACATGGAGCTCTCTGAATACATGTGTCCCAGGTGGGTATGAATCTAGCCTTGAGTCGCTTCCTACCTTCAGCAATGATTATACGACAGGGCCAGCAAAAATGACCTACTTCAAGTGGCTTAGTTTCCGGTGTCACAAGGGGATTCAATCTGACAGCTTGGGTAGACATAACAGACAAGCCACTATGCTTTTTCAAGAGATGGTTTGCAGTTATCACCACTTGGCTTCTGAATATTGACAAAAACTTTCACCATAGTGCCTTTTTTAGGATATGCCAAGTTAAGCCCGCCAACATAATAATCAGTCAGAAATACCTAATGATGCTGCTTCTCAATGCTAATAGTTTAAATATAAAAAAAAATACCTGGAAGCACTCCTTACCCTAGAAAATTCACACACATATATGCAGTCACAGAAAGATAGAATTAATCACTCTGGCTATTAAAGTCTACAGTGCCTTTCATACATTTGATCCCCCTCAGCTCTGAATAAAACATATGGAGGAGGTTTTTCAATGTTTTTAAAGCACTAATACAATGCTATACTGGCCCAAAAACATGACTGAATTGAGCTGCTGCTTGCCCAACTAACCACAGGTGTGAACCCCCATCATACCCTTGCATAATAGTGGTACTAAAAATAGACACAGGAATGTTTAGAGGAGATGCATTAAACTCATAAAGCTAAACAAGGAGCAACATTAAACCATACAGCCCTGAAATAAAGTTGGTATCTAATCATACTGCCTATGCTGATAAAGCAATTTCAATGTCCATAACTGAAAAATCTGGCACGGTACAATTACCACTAAAGCTACTTATGTGTTGCAGTAAGACTATCTAGCAGACCTGAGTGAACGGTCAGTTCGTACAAGACCAGTGTTATTGCAAAATATCAGTGTTAATACATATAAGTAGAAACAAATGGGTGCCGCTGATGAAATTATATAGTATTCTCCATAACGAATGCTCCTGCTATGTTGACTCAGCAGAAAGTACAATTGTGTACCTACCATAAATGTAGATGTTAGTGTATTCACTGTTGCAGTCATTACTCTTGGGTTATCCTACTGGCAGGCTACCCGCAGTCGGTCTGAAATCCAAAGTTTTGGTCCGGCGTCTGTTGCTGTCGCCTCTTCCCTGACATCAGTGCACCAGGGGTATAAAAGATGCAGCTGACTACATTTTCTTCGTTTATCTTGCCCCAGATGTCAGGTGCCCCCAAAAGGGTAGGCTAAAAATTATGCCAATAAACATGCATGCACTAAGGTAATAATTTCCTTCATCTACAAGCAAATACACCACATAGGTTGTACAGAATAGAGAAGTACAGATGAGATCCAGCAAAAGAAAGGGGGATGGTGGGAGGGTAACCTGGACTGCAACAGTGAATACACTTGAACATCTACATTTATGGTAGGTACACAACTGTACTATGTTCATCGTGTTTCACTGTTGCAGTCATTACTCTTGGGTTGAATCCCAAAGCTGAGGATGGGTGGCTGGGGCTAAAAAGGATTAGGAGAGGCTATGAGGCCCTGCAGAATTGCAGTGGCAAAGCCTGCTCTGGATTTAGAGTAGAAAGGTAAGTGGTAGTGCTTTGTAAAGGTGTGCACCGAACTCCAAGTTGCAGCCTCTAAGATGTCTTTGGTTGGTACTCCTCTGAGGAAGGCTGCTGCTCTGGTTGAATGTGGCCTAATGTCCTTGGGCACTGATTTGCCATGTTGTGAATAGCAGAAATGAATGCAATGGCCTGTCCATTTTGAAATAGTCTGTTTTGAGATGGCCTTTCCTTGTGATCCTGCTGCATATGCCACTAAAAGTTGCTCAGTCTTTCTGAAAGCTTTAGTTCTGTCCAAGTAGAAGCGTAGCTGTCTGTGTATGTCCAAAGAATGCAGAAGTCTCTCACCCTTGTTTTCTGGGTTTGGATAAAAGGTAGGCAAGTGAATGGTTTGGTTAAAAGCCACACTGGACACCACCTTAGGCATACATGTCGGGTTTGTCCTCAGAGAAACCCTGTCTGGATGGAAAATAAGTTCCACAGCCATGAGTGCCTGTAACTCAGACTCGTCTTGCAGAGGTTATTGCTAGGAGCAGTGCTGTTTGCCAGGATTAGAATTTTATATCCGCTGTTGAGGCTGGCTCAAAGGGAGGCAGTGTGAGTTTTTCCAAGACATAATTGAGGTCCCATGCAGGTATTGGTGCTCTCCTTGGAGGTCTTCTGTTTTTGGCCCCTCTGAGGTACTGCCTTATTAAAGAATTTGAAAAGATAGGTGGTTCCGTATTGTAATGGGCTGAAATGGCAGAGGCATGGATCTTAATTGATGAAAAGGATAGGCCTCTGTCCAGCATCTCAGTTAAGTATTGTAAAATCTGAGGAATGTTTGGAACAAACATGTCAATTCCTTGTGCCTGGTTCCAAGCACAGAATCTCCCTTTTTTCTGCATAAGATTTTCTGATACTGGGCCTCCTGGCCTCCAAATAACATCCATCACAGCTTTAGAGAGAGGAGTGTTCTGAATGGCTACATTATCCGCCATGCTGCCAGATTTAAGGTCCTGAGTTGGCTATGCGGGATCTGATTGTTTTGTTGGGTCAGTAAGTGAGGAATTTGAGGCAATGTCCAGGCTGGACCTTTAAGTTCTTTAGGATTGGGTACCAGTGCTGGCGTGGCCAGTCTGGGGCAATCAGTATCATTTTTGGCTTCTCTTGTCTGACCTTTAGGAGTACCTTGGGGAGGAGAGGCAGTGGAGGAAAGGCATATACTGTTAGGTTTTTCCAGCTGAATGATAGAGCATCCACTTTCCATGCTTGCTTGTGATAAGTCCTTGTGCAGAATCTCTGTAGTTGGCAGTTGTGAGGGGAGGCAAATAGATCTATGTCTGGGCATCCCCATTTCCTTATGCAGAAGACTAGTGGATCCAGTTTCCACTCGTGGGATCCATGAGGTTTCTGCTTAGTTCGTCTGCCAGAGTATTTATCTTTCCTGGCAGGAATTGTGCTTTAAGATGAACTTAAGTCAATGCTGTGTCCCACAAAGTCATGGCTTGTCTGCAGAAGGGGTAGGAATGTGTGCCTCCCTGCTTGTTTATGTACCACATGACTGTAGTATTGTCCGTCTTTATCAGTAGTTGTCCTGGATGAAGTAGATCCTTGAAAGCTGTCAGGGCATTTTGAACAGCTAGCATCTCTTTTTGATTGATATGAAGATGCATCTGGCTTGCGGGCCATGTGCCCTGAATACATTTTTCTGCCATGTGGGCCCCTCAGGCATAATCTGATGCATCCGTTAGTGTCTGCCTGGCTGTGGGTAAAGTGAATGGCTGTCCCTTGTGGTGACAGGCCTGTGCCCACCATCAAAACTCCTGTTGCAGGCATTGAATGAGGGTAATGTTTCTAGGCTATGGCAATGTTGAGTCCAAACACTTTTTAGATACCATTGTAGTTTCCTCATATGCAGTCTGGCATATGGAATTAGCAGGATGCCATGAAGCCCAAAGCCTGCAGAATTTTTCTTGCAGATAACTGGGTCTTTGTTGCCAACATTTTGAAGGAAGAAGTCAGTTGCCATTGCTTGTCTGGCGTGAGATAAGCCATCTGGGCAGTTGTATTTAAGCTTGCACCCAGGAATATTATTTCTTGAGAGGGTACTAGTTTTGATTTCTTTTCATTTACTGTGTACCCTAGGCAAATTAGTAATCTTTTTACAAACGCCAGATGCTTTAGTAGAATGTCCTTGTTCTCTGCTTGAATAAGGCAGTCAAAGTAAGGATATATTTGAATTCCTCTTTGTCTTCAAAATGCAATTACTGGTGGCAGGCATTTTGTGAAGACCCTGTGCGCAGTAGATAAGCCAAAGGGCAGTGCAGAGAATTGGTAGTGCATTGAGCCAGCTATGAATCTGAGGTATCTTCTGCAAGATTGTCTGATTGGGTCATGCAGGTATGCCTCTTTTGGGTCCAAAGTTACAAGCCAGGCCTTCTTGCCCAGCATGGGCAGAAGCTGCTGCAGAGTCAACATTTTGAATTTTGAAACGTCCAGAAATGTGTTTAGAATAGACAGGTCCAGTATTGGTCTCCAGGCTTTATCCTTTCTGGGTACCAAGAAAAGTCTCTAGTAAACTCCTTGTCCCTGCTCTTGCTGTGGTACTCGCTGAATGGCCCTCATGTCCATGAGGGATGAAACTTGCTTTTGTGCCTCTGCCATTGATTGTGTGGCAGGTCTGGCATACCTTTTGCCCTTGGCAGGGTGTGAAAGTGGAACCTGTAGCCCTGTGACACTATATTCAAGACCCATTTATCCTGGGTGATCATGTGCCAATTTTGTGAAAAAAGTACTAGTTTTCCCCTAAGGGGGCTGCCAAAAGATAAGTGCTTGGTGCTGGCACAGGAAAGTCATTGAGACCTTCCTATATGGCTGTGATTTGTCTTCTCTGCTTTTGGAGGTAGAAGCACCCCATTGTTTAGGCCTGTATGAGCCTTGGGGCTGGGATCTGCCTCTGGGGCGTCTGTATCGGCCTCTTTGTGGCCTGTCTGACACTGGAAATGACCAATTCTTTGTGGGTCAGTTCCTGCTTAATCTGGGTGGCTGCACCTGTAAGAAATCCGTAACTGTCTGCATAGATTTTGCTTTGTCCTCCATTTTTTTCAACACCACTTCTGCTTTAACACCAAAGTATCATGCTGTAATGGAGCATCTAATAATTTTGCTTTAACATGATCAGGCAGATTCTGTTCCTTTAACCAAGCATGCCTCCTAATGACAGAACCTGTAACAGCGGCCCTGCAAGAGGCCTCCAGAGAATCAAAACCACATTGCAAGGTATGCCTTCCCACTTGTTCAGTTGCATGCAATAAATCCTGCATTTCCTTGTTTTCTGCACATTCAGAATTTGTTAATATTTTCTGTTTAAGCAGTGACATTAAGTATTGCTGATTATTTAAGCATATGAAATTGACAGTTTAAAGCCCTCACAGCCAAGGTAGCAGAAGTGTAAACCTTTTTCCCCCATCTGTCCAGTGCCCTTGAATCCCTATCAGAGGGGATAGGGTTTTTTGCAGTGGAAGCCTTGACCCCTTTGGGACCCTGAGAAATAGTTTCTGGGTCAGCAGCAGGGTTTTTATAAAGACATTTGTAAATCTGG
Organism: Protopterus annectens; assembly: GCF_019279795.1. Lineage (NCBI taxonomy): Eukaryota > Metazoa > Chordata > Ceratodontiformes > Protopteridae > Protopterus > Protopterus annectens. The sequence continues at coordinate 650,599,572 of NC_056726.1, forward strand.
AACCCTGTAGTATCTATTTGGCTTAACAGGTGCAGGGGGTAAAGAGTCAGGAGACAGGCCGGACTCTGAAAATACATAATCTACAATGTCTAAAACGGGGGGTATAGCAAGAGGCCTGTGCTGAGGTAGTAAAAGAAAGTCTGAGCCTTTTCTTAAATTCTGAGTAGTCTTGGCTCTCCCCGTGGAAGTGCTCCCTCATGGTATGCAGGGTTTCCCCAAAAGAATAATCCTCAGTAGGAGAGGCTGAAGGGATAGATTCTTCAGCAGCAGAAGCCTCTTAGGGAGGAAGAGTATTCCTGTTCAGAAGAGGAGTCAGAGGAAATGGAAACCTGATCTGAAGATTCATATTCTGTCTCTTGCCTAGGCCTCTTATCAGGAGGGGGATGGGAACGCCTGATCAAAGTAATTGGGTCTTCGGCCATTTTGATCAGTTTTTTAGGCATGGAGGCCTGTCCATGGGCTTGCTGCACTTGTTTCTTTCTTTCATGGTGCTTTAGTCTTTGCCTTTGAAGCTGTAGTCTGTTTTACATATAACTGTGTAGGCCTGAAAACACCCTCAGAAGCCGATGCCTGCTCAGCGGCTCCGGACCCATCTGTGGGAATATTTTCCAAGTGTCCAATACCTTGAGTTTCCAGCGGCCTAGTCTGCTCCCCATGGGAGTCTGAAGCGGCCTGCGGCTCTGAGGTAGCGGGTGTCGTGGCTACAAAAGCGCCTCACCGAGAACTGGCGACTGGCTTAGAAGAAGCCTGGTCAGTTTTGGACCTCTGATGCCTGTCCTTTTCCTTTTCCTTGCGTTTCTTGTGAATTGCGGTAGTCGGATGGCTATCCCACAACGTGTAATTAAATCTTCGGCCAAAGTAATGAAATGCAAAATCGTACTGACGCTTAATAGTGCGTTGGTTAAATCTAGCACAAAACCTGCAATTAGCAACGTCGTGATCAGGGCCTAGGCAAGAAATACAATAAGAATGAAAGTCCTTATGAGGTATTTGCTTCCCACAAGAAATACGATTAACTTTTTCTGACATCGGTCTGGAGCAAGAAAAAAGTTTCCCAACTGGGTACTTGGCTTTAAATGAAAACTTCGGATCTGAAATTCGAACACGAAAATCTCAGGAGTCTGCCGACCGGCACTTGTGAACTGCTTCTGCTTCGGGCACCGTGCGGCTTGAAAGACTGGAGAAAATGGCGTCTACTGCATCTTTTATACCCCTGGCGCACTGACGTCAGGGAAAAGGTGACAGCATCAGACGCCAGACCAAGACTTTGGAATTCAGGCCGACTGCGGGTAGCCTGCCAGCAGGATAACCCAAGAGTAATGACTGCAACAGTGAAACACTATGAACATCCCCTTCCAGACTTCGGAGGGTTCAGTTAGAACAGTTTCAGACCTACACCAACATTATACTTCATCGAATTTTTTAAATAGAAGTGTTACAATACCAAGAACAGCTCACAGAGCTAAAATATCTACAGCAGTTCCTAACTTGGTTCAGAATATACTACAAAAGAGAAACTTTCTTTGGGGTGAGGGCACTTTTCAAAAATGTAGAGGATATCGGCAGACACAAACATGGCCCATAGCGAAACAAGGGCATGTAAACATGATACTTGCCGACGAGAGAACGTCGCAGTTGCAGTCCAACTCGCGCTAACCTTTAAAACGGCTGCATGAAACACTAACGTGCAGCAGTAAAAAAAAAATATATATATAAACGAACACATAGTGGTAAATATACGAGCTATCACTATAAACCAACATTTGCATAACAAAAGACTACTTATTCGGAGTATCAGTAATGACGATAAAAGCAGATAATACTCACCAAGCCGAATTCAGCATGCAGCATGAGACCCGACTAAAACAGAAGGCAGCATTCACACACGGGAGCACAACTAGATAATTAACCGAGAACCAGCAGTATCAAAATGTATAACCATAATAAAATAATATACAAAATACATATAATTCTATATCAGCAGCAAGGAAAAATAACAGAAGGCTAATCTAGATAGTTGGCAGCAGCATACACTAGTGAACCATGTGGCACCCTCAAACAGAAGCATAAACTATATCAGGCAGCACAAAATAGGGATAGAAGTGCATTCAAACAGGGGCTGTGTAGAATTACATTTTTAATTCACTAGGAAGACTTATCTTACCAATGAAGCAAAAAATGCAGATGAAAATGCAGGCAATCCAAACTTTTCAGTAGTCCCTTAAATAAATGCAGTCGACAGGATACACGTACAATGAAAAGGAGTTCCACACACCACATGGATTTTATTAGGTTGAGTGGGCTGGGTAAGGCAGGTCTGACATCACAATGTGGGAGGAACACTGGCTCTTCTATATAGAATGCAAAACAGGCGGGGATTGCATCACTTTGGGGGAAACATCCCGATAGCTAGAGCAAGAGCAGATGGCAGATGTGACATCATAATTTCAGAGCCAGCTACAGGTTTTTCAAGTTTGTTTGCAAAGTGAAACAAAAACACAGTATAGAAAGCTAGGAAGCAGAACAGGGAAAACAGTTGAGTGGGTTATTTAAAGCTGCAAGGGTGATTTTTTTAAGTTTTAACAAAGAACAGGGACTGGAAGAGTCAGCAAGTTGGGGAATCTGCTTTAATATCCTGTTTTCCTTTAACACACAAGGGAAATGAACATGGTCTAGTTATTGAATAGAAAAAAGTAATAGTTAATGTATGTAAAACATGATGTTTGCAGGGGAAAATTAAACTGGTGTGTTTTTGAGGTTGGTAATTTTGAGTCAAGTATGATAAGAGATATGAAGAGAAATTATGGAAATGAGTAGGAAGATAAATGAAGAATTGTAGTTGGTGGTGGGGTGCGAGAAGGAGGAAGAATAAGAGTTTAGGAAATTAGGGCAGTATGAGCAGGAGTGATGAGCTCCAAAAGATGGGAAAGCAAAATGGCTGTAAGAGCTGGGGAAAAGTAATCTGAGTAAAACTACCCAAGTGAGCAGGAAGAAGAGCCATCTTTGGCATAGTTGTTTAAACAAAAGTTTTGAAACTGTTGACGTTTTCTATTTTAACTGCGTGGGGATTTCATGCCAGAGTTTTGACAGTGGGAGTAGTGTCTTTGGCAATGTTGAATATCTCCCTGATGCATAAGGGAGAAGGTCTCTAGTGAGCAAGTATTAGTACAGTATAGTATTTTGTCATGCTGGGCATTTGTCTGGAGAGTACAATAGGTTGTGAGCAGGAATTGAGCATGTCAACTGGTTTGGGAGTTCGTCAGCTTGTTTTAATGCAAGGCAGTGGTGTGTGTTTATAAGGTTGGTTGTAAATTTAGCTATTTGTAGTAGCAGGAGGCTAATTTAGTTTTATATGTGGTGTTGATATGTTTGTAAGAAAAGGGAAAGAGTATAATAGAGAGGGAAGAGGTATGTTGCTGCTAAGGTTGTCCTCTTATGACTCTGAATAGTTTAGTTGGGCTTATGGTTTCTATTTTGTGCTATTACTTGAGGTAATGTGAAATGTGTTTCTGGTTAGTGTTTTGGACTAAGTAGCATGAGCTTGTTTTTGTTTGGCATTGAACAGGAAGTTAGAATATGTTCGTGTTTCACTGTTGGTCATTACTCTTGCGTTATCCTGCTGGCAGGCTACCCGCAGTCTGCTTGAATTCCAAAGTCTAGGTCTGGCGTCTGTTGCTGTCTCCTCTTCCCTGGCGTCAGTGCGCCAGGGGTATAAAAGATGCAGCCGACGCCATTTTCTTCAGTCTTTCTTGCCGCGCGGTGCCTGAAGCAAAAGCAGTTCGCAAGTGCCGGTCGGCCGACTCCTGAGATTTTCAGACTAATTTTAGATCCGAAGTCTTCATTAAAGCTAAGTACCCCGTTGGGGAAACATTTTTCTTGCTCCAGACCGATGTCAGAAAAGTTAACAATTGTATTTCTTGTGGGAAGCAAATACCTCATAAGGATTTTCATTCTTACTGTATTCCTTGCCTAGGACCCTGATCATAACGTTGCTAGCTATCTGTTTTGTGCTAGATTCAACCAACACACTGTCTGCTTGATTTTGCTTTTCATTACTTTGGCCGAAAATTGTTATATAATGCCGTTGGAACAGCCGACCGGAGTTTCTAAAAAACGCAAGGAAAGAGGGCAGGCATCCGAGATCCAAAACCGACTAGGCTTCTGCTAAGCCAGTCGCCGGTTCAGTGAGACGCTTTCGCAGCCTCTGACGCCCGCTACCTCAGAGCCACAGGCCGCTGACGACTCCCACGTGGAGCCACCTAGGCCTCTGGATACTCAAGGTATTGGACTCTCAGAAATCATTCACTCAGATGGGTTCAGAGCCGTTGAGCAGGCATCTGCTTCTGAGGGTGTTTTCAGACCTACACAGCTATATGTAAAGCCTACTTCAGCTCCTAAAGCAAAGACTAAAGCATCTTTAAAGACAAAGAAACAAGTACAGCATTCTCCAGGACAAACTTCCATGCCTAAGAATCAGATGCTGAAAATGGCCGAAGACCTTATTACCTTGATCAGGGGTTCCTATCCCCCTCCTGACAAGAGGCCTAGGCAAGACAGACTATGACTCTTCAGATCAGGTTTCCATTTCCTCTGACTCCTCTTCTGTACAGGAATACTCTTCCTCCCTGTGAGGATTCTGATGCTGAAGAATCCATTCCTTCAGCCTCTCCTCCTGAGGATTATTCTTTTGGGGAAACCTTGCATACCATGAGGGAGCACTTCCACTGGGAGAGCCAGGATTACTCAAAATCAAAGAAAAGGCTTAGAGATTTTCTTTTACTTCCTCAGCACAAGCCTCTTGCTTTTCCCCCCTGTGCTAGACATTGTAGATGTATTTTCAGAGTCCGGCCTTTCTCCAGACTCCTTACCTCTAGCTCCTGTTAAACCAGACGGATACTACAGGGTTCCAGATTCACATAAATTTCTTTATAAAAACCCTGCTGCTGACCCAGAAACCATTTCTCAGGGTCCCAAAGGGGTTAAAGCCGCTACTGCAAAAAACCCTATCCCTTCAGACAGGGATTCAAGGGCACTAGACAGATCGGGGGAAAAAGGTTTACACTTCTGCTACTTTGGCTGTGAGGGCTTTAAATTGTCAATTTCATATGATTAAATATCAGCAATACTTAACTGTCACTGTTAAAACAGAAAATGTTGGCCAATTCCGATTGTGCAGAAAATAAGAAAATGCAGGATTTATTGCATGCCACTGAACAAGTGGGGAAGCATACATTGCAATGTGGTTTTATTCTCTGGAGGCCTCCTGCATGGCCGCAGTTACGGGTTATGTCATTAGGAGGCATGCTTTATTAAAGGAACAAAATCTGCCTGATCATGTTAAAGCAAAATTATTAGATGCTCCATTACAGCATGATACTTTATTTGGTGTTAAAGCAGAGGAGGTTTTGAAGAAAATGGAGGACAAAGCGAAATCTATGCAAACAGTAAAGGATTTTTTACAGGTTCAGCCACCAAGATTTAGCAGGAACTGGCCTACAAAGAATTGGTAGTTTCCAGTGTCGGACAGGCCACAAAGAGGCAGATACAGATGTCCCAGAGGGAGATCCCAGCCCCAGGGCTCATACAGGCCTAAACAGTGGGGTGCTTCTACCTCCAAAAGTGGAGAAGACAAAGCACAGCCATACAGGAAACAGTCCCAATGACTTGCCTCTGCCAGCACCAAGCACCTATCTTCTTGCAGCCCCCTTAGGGGAAAAACTAGCACTTTTCTCTCAAAATTGGCACATGATCACCCAGGACAAATAGGTATTGAATATAGTTTCCCAGGGCTATGGGTTCCACTTTCACACACTGCCAAAGGCAAAAGGTATGCCAAACCTGCCACACAATCAATGGGCAGAGGCACAAAAACAAGTTTCGTCCCTTATGAACATGAGGGCCATTCAGCAAGTACCGCAACAAGAGCAGGGACAAGGATTTTGCTCAAAACTTTTCTTGGTTCCCAGAAAGGACAAAGCCTGGAGACCAATACTGGACCTATCTATTCTAAACACATTTTTGGACGTTCCAAAATTCAAAATGTTAACTCTGCAGTAGCTTCTGCCTGTGCTGGGCAAGAAGGTTTGGCTTGTAACTTTGGACCTAAAAGAGGCATACCTGCATATCCCAATCAGACAATCTTGCAGAAGATACCTCAGATTCATAGCTGGCTCAATGCACTACCAATTCTCTGCACCTCCCTTTGGCTTATCTACTGCGCCCATGGTCTAAACAAAATGCCTGGCACCAGTAATTGCATTTCGCAGAGACAGGAATTCAAATATATTCTTACTTGAATGACTGCCTTATACAAGCAGAGAACAAGGACACTCTACTAAAGCATCTGGCGTTCGTAAAAAGATTATTAATTTGCCTAGGGTACACAGTAAACGAAAAGAAATCAAAACTAGTACCCTCTCAAGAGTATTTCTGGGTGCAAGCTTAAATACAACTGCCCAGATGGCTTATCTCACGCCAGGCAAAGGCAACTAATGTCTTCAAGATGTTGGCAACAAAGACCCAGTTATCTGCAAGAAAAATTCTGCAGGCTTTGGGCTTCATGGCATCCTGCATTCTGCTAATTCCATATGCCAGACCGCATATGAGGAAACTTCAATGGTACCTAAAAAGGGTCTGGACTCAACATTGTCAAAGCCTGGAAGCATTAATTACCCTCATTCCTTGCCTGCAACAGGAGTTTTGATGGTGGGCACATGCCTGTCACCTCAACAAGGGACAGCCATTCACTCTACCCACAGCCAGGCAGTCAATAACAGATGCATCAGATTATGCCTGGGGAGCACACATGGCAAGAAAATGTATTCAGGGCACATGGTCCACAAGCCAAATGCATCTACATATCAATCAAAAAGAGATGCTAGCTGCTCAGAATGCCCTGACAGCTTTCAAGTATCTACTCCATCCAGGACAACTACTGATAAGGACGGGCAATACTACAGTCATGTGGTACATAAACAAGCAGGGAGGCACACATTCCTACCCCCTCTGCAGACGAGCCATGACTTTGTGGGACACAGCATTGACTTATCAAGTACACCTGCAAGCACAATTCCTGCCAGGAAAGAACAATACTCTGGCAGATGAACTAAGCAGAAACCTCACGGATCCCCATGAGTGGAAACTGGATCCACAAGTCTTCAGCATGATAAAGGAATGGGGATGCCCAGACACAGATCTATTTGCTTCCCTTCACAACTGCCAACTACAGAAATTCTGCACAAGGACTTGTCACAAGCAAGCATGGAAAGTGGATGCTCTGTCATTCAGCTGGAAAAGTCTAACAGTATATGCCTTTCCTCCACTGCCTCTCCTCCCCAAGGTACTCCTAAAGGTCAGACAAAAGAAGCCAAGAATGATTGCCCCAGACTGGCCACGCCAGCACTGGTACCCAATCCTAAAAAGCTTGTCTCAAGGCCCAGCCTGGACATTGCCTCTAATCCATCACTTACTGACACAGCGAAACAATCAGATTCTGCACAGCCAACTCAGGACTCTAAATCTGGCAGCATGGTGGATAATGTAACCATTCAAAATGCACCTCTCTCTAAAGCAGTGGTGAGTGTTATTTTGGAGGCCAGGAGGCCCAGTACCAGAAAATCTTATGCAGAAAAATGGAAAAGATTCTGTGCTTGGAACCAGGCACAAGGAATTGACACATCTGTACCAAATATTCCTCAGATTTTACAATACCTAACTGAGATGCTGGATAAAGGCCTATCCTTTTCCTCAAAATGCATGCCTCTGCCATTTCAGCTCATTACAGTACGGAACCTCCTATTTTTTCCCATCCATTGCTAAGGCAGTACCTCAGAGGGGCCAAAAACATAAGACCTCTAAGGAGAGCCCCAGTACCTGCATGGGATCTCAATTATGTCTTGGAAAAACTCACACTGCCACCTTTTGAGCCAGCCAATACAGCTGATATAGGTTATCTTGGAAAACAGCTCTGCTCCTAGCAATAACCTCTACAAGATCTGTTTCAGAGTTACAGGCACTCATGGCTGTGGAACCTTTCATCATTTTCCATCCAGACAGGGTTTCTCAAGGACGAACCCAACATTTATGCCTAAGGTAGTGTCCAGTGTGGCCCTTAACCAAACCATTCATTTGCCTACCTTTTATCCAAACCCACAAAATAAGGTGCGATACTTCTGCATTCCTTGGACATAGAGACAACTACGCTTCTACTTGGACAGAACTAAAGCTTTCAGAAAAAGGATCTCAAGGAAAGCCTATCTCAAAATGGATAGGCCACTGCATACATTTCTGCTACTCGCAACATGGCAAATCGGTGCCCAAGGGCATTAGGCCTCATTCTACCAGGGCAGCAGCCTTTCAGAGGAGTACCAACCAGACATTTTAGAGGCTGCAGCTTGGAGTTCAGTGCACACTTTTACAAAGCACTACCATTTACCTGTCTACTCTAAATCCAGAGCAGGCTTCGCCACTGCAGTTCTGCAGGGCCTTATAGCCTCTCCTAATCCTGTTTAGGCCCAGCCACCCAACCTCAGCTTTGGGATTCAACCCAAGAGTAATGACTGCAACAGTGAAACACGATGAACATAGTACAGTTGTGTACCTACCATAAATGTAGATGTTAGTGTATTAATTGTTGCAGTCCAGGTTACCCACCCACCATCCCCTTTTTCTTTGCTGGGACTTGCCTATACTTTATCTCATACAACCTATATGGTGTATGCTTGCAGATGCAGGAAATGTTTATTTTACTGCATTCATAACTATTGGCATATTTTTTTTAGCCTACCATTTTGGGGGCACCTGACATCTGGGGCAAGAAAATCTGAAGAAAATGGCGTCTGCTGCATCTTTTATACCCCTGGCGCACTGACGTCAGGGAAGAGGCGACAGCAACTGACGCAGGACCTAGACTTTGGAATTCAGGCTGACTGTGGGTAGCCTGCCAGCAGGATAACCAAAGAGTAATGACTGCAACAGTGAATACACTCTATCTACATTTATGGTGGGTACACAACTGTACTTTTTTAGCTGTATTTCAATGTTGGCAAAAGATTTGAGTGATTTTTCTGTAACTTTTCATTTGATGCTATCTGCGTCATTGATCACTGAAGGGTCTGGGATCAGACCTCAGATCTGAGCTGGCAATGCAAGGACAGCTCTTCAGCTCAAGCTCCACCCCTTCCCAAGATCCATTGCTACCCACAAACCTCAGATCTTGTTTGCCACGATTTCATTTGGATGTGCTTTCTGCAGCTCAGGTTTCCAGTTCGAAAAGTACTATTTTTTTCCTTCTGGATTTTTTCTTTCCTCTCATCCCGATGTTCTTCGTGTTTAACTGTTGCAGTCATTACATTTGGGTAATCATGCTGGCAGGTTGCCCTCATTCGGCCTGAATTCCAAACTCCTGGGTCCTGCGTCGGCTGCTGTCGCCCCTTCCCTGCCGTCAGGTCGTCAAGGGTATAAGAAGCAGCCGACGCCATTTTCTTTAGTCTTTCTTGCCACGCAGTGCCTGAAGCAGAAGCAGTTCGCAAGTGCCAGTCGGCCGACTCTTGAGATTTCCGTGTTAGAGTTTCAGATCCGAAGTCTTCAATAAAGCTAAGTACCCCATTGGGCAAACTTTTTTTTTTCTTGCTCTAGACTGATGTTAGAAAAAGTAAATTGTATTTCTTGTGGAAAGCAAATACCTCATAAGGATTTTCATTCTTACTGTATTCCTTGCCTAGGCCCTGATCACAACATTTCTGGTAGTCCTGTTTTGTGCTAGAATTAACCGACACACTATTAAGCGTCTGTATGATTTTGCTTTAAACTATTTTGGACGCCGGTTTAATTATCCAGAAATGTCTGATAGCCATCCGACTACCGGAGTTCACAAAAAGCACAAAGAAAAGGAGACACCACTGAGGACCAAAACAGACAAAAGTTTCTCCTAAGCCAGTCGCCGGTTCTCGGTGAGGCGCTTTTGCAGCCCCTGACCCCTGCTACTTTAGAGTTGCAGGCCGCTACAGACTCCCACGTGGAGTCTGCCATGCCACTGGAAACTCAAGGTATTGGAGCCTCTGATACTGTTCCTTCAGATGGGTCCGGAGCCGCTGAGCAGGCACCGGCTTCTGAGGGTGTATTCAGACCTAAACAGTTTTACATTAAACCGACTTCAGCTTCAAAGGCAAAGACTAAAGCATCTCCTAAAACAAAGAAACAAACTCAAGAGCCATGTGGTCAGGCCTCTATGCCCAAAAAACAGATGCTCAAAATGGCTGAAGACTTGATTACCTTGATCAGGGGTTCCCATCCCCCTCCTGATAAGAGACCTAGGCAAGAGACTGACTATGAATCTTCAGATCAGGTTTCCATTTCTTCTGATTCCTCTTCTTGTCAGGAATATTGTCTTCCCTCTAATGAGGATTCTGATGCTGAAGAATCTATACCTTCAGCTTCTCCTCCAGAGGACTATTCTTTTGGGGAAACCTTGCATACCATGAGGGAGCATTTCCACTGGGAGAGCCAAGATTTTTCTGAATCTAGAGGCTCAGGGATTTCCTTTTACTACCTCAACACAGGCCACTAACCATTCCACCTGTGTTGGACATTGTAGATGTGTTTTCGGAGTCTAATCTTACCCCTGACTCCTTACATCCAGCTCCTGTTATGCCGGACAGATATTACAGGGTTCCTGACTGTCATAAATTCCTTTTTAAAAACCCTGCTGCAGACCCAGAAACTATTTCTCAGGGTCCCAAAGGAGCTTCCGCTGCAAAAAACCCTACCCCCTCTCACAGATTCTAGGACACTGAATATATGGGGAAAAAAGGTTTACACATCTGCTACCTTGGCTATAAGGGCCTTAAACTGTCAGTTTCATATGCTCAAATATCAGCAAAATGTCATGGCATTGCTTAAAAAGAAAATGTTAAACTCTGAATATGCAGAAAGCAAGGAAATGCAGGGTTTATTGCATGCAGCTGAATAAGTTGGAAAGCATACTTTGCAATGTGGTTTTGATTCTTTGGAGGCCTCCTACAGGCCCGCAGTTACGGACTCTAATTAGGAGGCATGCTTGGTTAAAGGAACAGTCTGCCTGATCATGTCAAAGTTAAATTAGATGCACCTTTACAGCATGATACTTTGTTTGGTGTTAAAGCAGAAGAGGTGTTAAAGAAAATGGAGGACAAAGCTAAATCTATGCAAACGGTCAGATTTTTTTACAAGTACAGCCACCTAGGATGTTCTTGTTACACTGCTGCAGTCATTATATTTGGGTTATCCTGCCGTCAGGCGGTCCTGCAGTCGGTCAGTTCCAAAGTCTTGGTCCGGCGTTGGTTGCTGTCGCCTCCTCCCTGACGTCAGTGAGACAGGGGTATATAAGATGCAGTCTTTCTTGCCGAGCGGTGCCCGAAGCAGAAGCAGTTCGCAAGTGCCTGTCGGCAGACTCCTGAGATTTTCATTCCAAATCCAGAACTGAAGTCTTCTAAAAAAAGCTAAGTACCCCGTTGGGGAAACTTTTTCTTGCCTCAGACCGATGTCAGTAAAAGTTAATAACTGTATTTCTTGTGGGAAGCAAATACCTCATAAGGATTTCCACTCCTATTGTATTCCATGCCTAGGCCCTGACCACAACGTCACTGGTTGTCGGTTTTGCGCTAGGTTTAACAAGCGCACTATTAAACTGTTTGATTTTGCCCGACGTTATTTTGATAGAAAATTCAATTACACCATGCCGTCGGAAATTCCGACTGCATTGCATAAAAAGCACAAGGACAGGCATCCGAGGCCCAAAACGGATGACTAGGCTTCTAGGCCAGTCGCCGGTTCTCCGGTTTTCAGCGAGGCGCCTACACAGCCCCTGACTACCGCTTCCACAGACCGCCTCCAACTCCCACGTGGAGCTGGCTGGGCCTTCGGACGCACTAGGCCTTCAGTTTGCCGACCCTAAACCTACAGAGGAAACCGAAGTAGCTGAGCAATCCACAGCTACAGAGGGTGTTTTCAGACCTACCCAGTTAACTATTAAACCCTCTGTTAAGTCTAAGCCCCCCTTAATGGCTAAGAAACAGACAACTCTCTCCAGGACAGGCTTCCATGCCTAAGAAACAAATGCTAAAAATGCCCAAGGACCTAATCACCCTGATCAGGGGGTCCTATCCCCCTCCTGATAAAGGCCCAGGCAGGAGGCAGACTATGAATCTTCTGACCAGGTGTCCATTTCCTCTGACTCTTCCTCGGACCTAGGATATTCTTTACCCCCTTATGAGGATTATGATGCTGAGGAAGATGGAGGACAAAGCTAAATCTATGCAAACGGTCAAAGATTTTTTTACAAGTACAGCCACGTAGGATGTTCATCGTGTTACACTGCTGCAGTCATTACACTTGGGTTATCCTGCCGTCAGGCAGTCCTGTAGTCGGTCAGAGTTCCAAAGTCTTGGTCCTCCGCCTGAGGAATACTTCTTTAGGGAGACCTTGCATACTATGAGAGCATTTCCATTGGGAAGGCCAGGATTACTCAGAATCCAAGAAAAGACTCAGACTTCCTTTTATTGCCCCAACACAGACCCCTTGCTATCCCACCAGTTTTAGACATTGTGAATGATGTGTATACTGAAACCAGTTTGAACCCTGACTCCTTACCCCCAGCCCCAGTTAAACCTGATATTAGAGAGTCCCTGACTCTCAAATTTCTGTACAAAAGCCCTGTTGCTGACCCTGAAACTATTTCTCAGGCAACCAAAGGGATTAAGGCCTCATCAGCAAAAAAAACAGTTCCTTCTGACAGATTCCAGAGCATTAGACAGATGGTGAAAGAAGGTATATACGTCTGCAACTTTAACAGTGAGAGCCTTGAATTGTCAGTTTCATATGCTAAAATATCAGCAATTTTTGATGTCTCAGTTGAAACAAAAGATGCTTCCAGATTCTGACCCTCCTTACTTAAAAGAAATGCAGGATTTATTGCATGCAGTTGAACAAGTAGGAAAACATACTTTGCAATGTGGATTTGATTCCTTAGAGGCCTCCTGTAGAGCAGCAGTTACAGGCTCTGTCATTAGAAGGCAGGCTTGGTTAAAAACATGTTACCAGATCATGTTAAGGTCAAATTATTGGATGCACCTTTGCAGCAGGATGTGCTGTTTGGAGTTGAGTCAGAGGAGCTATTAAAGAAAATGGAGGATAAGGCAAAATCTATGCAAACGGTGAAAGATTTCTTACAGGTTCAGCCTCCTCGTTTTAACAGAAATTGGCCAACAAAGAATTGTTTTTTTCCAGTCACGGATAGACCTCAAAGGGGCAGATACAGACGTCCAAGAGGTAGAGGTCAGATGCAAGGCCCTTTCAGTCTTCGACAATGGGGCACACCAGGCCAAAAAGAAGGGTAAGACAGGCCTCAACCTTATAAAAAAACAGCCTCAATGACTTTCCACTACAGCTGCCAAACAGCTCTCTTGGCAGCCCCCTTAGGAGGAAAACTGGCACTTTTCTATCACAACTGGCACTGCATCACCAAAGACAAATGGGTTCTCAACATTGTATCTCAAGGTTACAGGTTCCATTTCCACACCTTTCCGAAGCTAAAAGGAATGCCAAATCTGCCACCAAATCAATGGGCAGAGGCTCAAAAACAAATTACAGCACTCATGGACATGAGAGCTATTCAAAAGGTACCACCACAGGAACAAGGATTTTACTCTATACTCTTTCTGGTTCCCAGAAAGGACAAAGCCTGGAGACCCATTCTGGGCCTTTCTACACTAAAAACTTACCTGGATGTTCTGAAATTCAAGATGTTGACACTACAGCAGCTTCTTCCCATGCTGGGCAAGAAAGCTTGGCTCGTGACTTTGGACCTCGAAGAGGCATACCTGCATGCCCCTATCAGACAAAACTGCAGAAGATACCTCAGATTTCTTGCTGGTTCAATGCATTATCAATTCTCTGCACTGCCCTTTGGCTTATCTACTGCGCCCAGGGTCTTCACAAAGTGCCTGGCACCAGTAATTGCATTTTGCAGTCAAAAAGGAATTCAAATTTATCCATACCTGGACGACTGCCTGATTCAAGCAAGAGAACAAGGACATTCTACTAAAGCATCTGGCGTACGTAAAAAAGTTAAGTTGCCTGGGGTACACAGTAAACTAAAAGAAATCAAAACTAGTGCCCTCACAACAGGTAATATTCCTGGGTGCCAGCTTGAACACCAAGGCCCAGATGGCTTATCTCACGCCAGACAAGCAAGGACAACTGACTCAGTATTTTCAATTAATGGCAACAAAGACCCAACTCCCTGCAAGAAAAATTCTGCAGGCCTTGGGCTACATGGCTTCTTGCATACTAATTCCATATGCCAGACTGCATATGAGGAAACTACAATGGTACCTAAAGTGTGTATGGTCTCAACACCGTCAACGTTTGGAAACAGTTATACCACTAGTTCCTTGCCTACAACAGAAGTTTCGATGATGGGCGCAAGCTTGTCACCTCAACAAGGGACAGCCTTTCACTCAACCCACAGCCAGGCAGACACTGACAACAGATGCATCGGATTATGCCAGGGGAGCACGCATGGCAGGAAAATGTATCCAGGGCGAGTGGCCCATAGAGGAAAGACATCTCCACATCAATCAAAAAAAGATGCTAGCTGTACAAAATGCTATTATAACTTTCAAGGACCTACTGCATCCAGGACAATTGCTATTAAAGACACAACACCACAGTTATGTGGTACATAAGCAAGGGGGCACACTCCTACCCCCTCTGCAGACAAGCCATGACCTTGTGGAACACTGCTGTAGACTACCAAGTTCATCTGCAAGTGCAATTCCTGCCAGGAGAGAAAAACACACTGGCAGACTACCTAAGCAGAAACATTATGGACCCACACGAATGGGAACTGAACCCACAAATATTCAGAATGATGACACAAAAATGGCGGAGCCCGGACATAGATCTGTTTGCTACCCCAAAGAGCTGCCAATTGCAGAAATTCTGCGCAAGGAGCCACCATCCACAAGCATGGAAAGTGGATGCCCTCTCATTCAGCTGGAAAAAACTACAAGTATACGCTCCCCCCCCCTTTACCTCTCCTTCCAAAGGTACTCCTAAAAGCCAGGCAGGAAGAGCCAAACATAATCCTGATTGCACCAGACTGGCCACGCCAGCACTGGTACCCAATCTTAAAGAACTTGACACAACCACCCTGGATTTTACCACAAATTCCACAGTTGCTGACTCAGCACAACAATCCGATACTTCACAGCCAGCTAAAGACCTTAAATCTAGCTGCATGGAAAATTCCCTAGTCAAGCAAGCAATACCTCTCTCTCCAAAGCTGTTATGGATGTCATTCTGGAGGCCAGAAGGCCTAGCACCAGGAAAGCATGCTCTGGCAAATGGAAGAGATTCTGTGCCTGATACCAAGCGCACAGCCTTGACCCTCTAGTCCCAAACATTCCTCAGATGCTGCAATACTTGACTGAGATGCTGGACAAGGGCCTCTCTTTTTCATCCATAAAGATCCACGCCTCGGCTATCTCTGCTCATTACAACATGGATCCACCAATTTTTTCTAATCCTTTACTCAAACAATACCTCAGAGGGGCTAAAAACATAAGACCGCCCCGTAGAGCACCAACACCTACTTGGGACCTGAATTTTGTTTTGGAAAAATTAACGTTACCTCCTTTTGAGCCAGCTAACACAGCAGAATTAAAATACATCTCTTGGAAAACTGCTCTGCTACTGGCAATAACACCAGCACGAAGCGTTTCAGAATTAGACACTAATGGCAGTGGAACCTTTCCTCATCTTCCACCAGGACAGGGTGTCTTTAAGAACCAACCCTACATTTATGCTAAAGGTGGTATCAAGTGTGGCTCTAAAGCAAACTATTCACTTTTCAACTTTTTATCCAAAACCACAGAACAAAGGAGGCTGCTACATTCTTTGAACATTCAGACAGTTACACTTCTACTTGGACAAAACCAAAGCTTTCAGAAAATCTGAACAATTATTGGTAGCATACGCTGCAGGAGCACAGGGAAAGTCCATTTCAAAACGGACTTTCAAAATGGATAGGACACTGTATATGTTTCTGCTATACCCACCATGGGAAACCTGTACCTAGCAGCATTAGATCTCACTCCACCAGGGCAATAGCCACTTCAACTGCCTACATCAGAGGAGTACCTACCAAGGATATTTTGGAAGCAGCAACATGGAGTTCTGTGCATACCTTCACCAAACATTACCATTTGCCTTTATACTCCAAATCCAAAGCTGGCTTCGCCACTGCTGTACTGCAGGGCCTTATACCCACCCCTAATGCCTTATAGATCCAGCCTCCCTACCTCCGCTTTGGGATTCCACCCAAGTGTAATGACTGCAGCAGTGTAACACGATGAACATAGTACAGTTTTGTACCTACCATAAATGTAGATGAGTGTAAACACTGCTGCAGTCCAGGTTATCCTCCCTCCTTCCCTTCTTACTTTCTGGTATTTACCTAGGGCATATACCTTTTATTACCTATGGGGAGTATTTGCTGGTAACTAAAAATGGTTGTTTGCTTTTCTTTGGTATTTTTTAACTAGCAATTTGTATTGCCTACCTATTTGGGGGCACCTGACATCTGGGGCAAGAAAAACTGAAGAAAATGGTGTCTGCTGCATCTTGTATACCCCTGTCGCACTGAAGTCAGGGAGGAGGAGACAGCAACTGACGCCGGACCAAGACTTTGGAACTCTGGCCGACTGCGGGACCGCCTGACTGCAGGATAACCCAAGTGTAATGACTGCAGCAGTGTTTACACTCTAACATCTAGATTTATGGTAGGTACAAAACTGTACTTTTAGTAGACACTGGCCAACAAAGAATTGGTCCTTTCCTGTGTCCGACAGACCTCAAAGGGGCAGATCCCAGGTGCAAGGTTCATACAGGTCAAAGCAATGGGGTGCTTCTACCACCAAAGTTGAAGACAAATCACAATCATACAGGAAACGGTCCAAATTACTTCCCCCTGCCTGCACCAAGAACTTGTCTCCTGGCAGCACCCTTAGGGGAAAAATTAGCACTTTTTTCTCAAAATTGGCACATTAATAACCCAGGACAAGTGGATTTTAAATATTGTCACAAGGCTGCAAGTTCCATTTCCATACTCTGCCAAAGGCAAACAGCTGGCCAGATCTGCCAAAAAATCAATGGGCAGAGGCACAAAAACAAGTCGCATCCCTCATGGACATGGGGGACCATTCAACAAGTACCAGAGCAAAAGCAGGGACAAGGATTTTACTTAAGACTGATGTCCTTCAAGGATGCATCTGCAGTCCTTACAAATGGGTTGTCCTGTCGTCAGGCAGCCCTTCGGTCGGCCGGATTCCAAAGTCTGGGTCTGGCTTCGGCTGGTGTCGCACTTCACCCGACGTCATTGCGGCAGTTCTTCGGGTATAAAGGCATCAGCCGACGCCATTTTCCTCAGTCTTTCTTGCCGCGTGGCACCCGAAGCAGAAGCTGTTCGCAAGTGCCGGTCAGTCAGATCCAGAGATTACTACTACCGAATATTACTTCGAAGACTTCTAAAAAGCTAAGTACCCCGTTGGGGACTCTTTCTTGCCTCAGCCGATGTCAGAGAAAGTGAATAACTGTTTATCTTGTGGGAAACAAATGCCTCAAAGATTTCCACTCCTACTGCATACATTGTTTAGGCCCAGACCACGACGTAGCAGCTTGTCTAGCCTGTGCTTCTTTTAACCGACGGACGCTTAGACGTCGGTCGGAGTTTGCTGAACAGATTTTCGGCTCCGATTTTGCTTATATTATGCCGTCGGATCCACCGACAACGCAAATGACCAAAAACGCAAAGTAAAGGACCGACACTCGCGGTCCGCGGTTTCGGCCGAAACCGCGGTTAAGCAAACCGCGAGTGTCTCTGTTTCGGCCAAAACCGAGCAAGCGGTTCTTTCTTCAGCCGAAACCATGCCTTCTACCGAGGCCTCTTCTAACCTGGTAGAATCGGCTTTGGAAATCCAACCTTCTGTTGCGGTTTCACAGGAATTATCAGACACCATTCCCCTGGATATTTCAACCCCTGCACGTGGAGCTGCTAGGCCTCCTGCAGCAATGTCTATTAAGGCCTTTGCCAGGGCTAAAGCAGCCAAAGCATCAAAAACGGTGCCTGCTAAACCCCCCTCTCACAGGCCCAGCACCAGCTCCCATATGCTTTCTTTGGCTGAGGATCTCATCTCTTTAATTCGTGGATCCCAGCCTCATCCAGACAGGGCCTCTCCCTCCTCCAGAAAAGAGGCCTAGAGCAGAGCCCCCTGAGCCAGTATCCACAGATGATTCCTCTGATGACTCAGAACATACAGACCCTCCCGAGGCTCCTTATTCTCCTTATGAAGACTCTGATGCTGAAGAGTCCATCCCTTCAGCCTCTCCGCCTGAGGAATTTTCCTTTGGGGAAACCTTGCATGCTGTGAGGGAACAATTTCAGTGGCAGGGCCAAGATTTCTCAGACTCCAGAAAAAGGCTTAGGACCTTTCTACATTTGCCACAACATAGGCCTTTAGCTATACCTCCAGTTCTTTCTGTTGTAGATGATGCATTTAATGATGCTTGCACTGCTCCTGATTCATTACCTCCGGCTCCTGCGAAGCCCGATAGGTTCTACAGGGTCCCGGACACTCATCACCATTTATACAAGGCTCCTTTTGCAGATCCAGAGACTATCTCCCAGGGCCCTAAAGCTGTAGCAGCTACTTCTACTAAAACCCCCTCCCCTCTGAAAGGGAATCCAGGTCCTTAGAGAGATGGGGTAAAAAAGTTTACACCTCTGCTACTTTGTCAGCTAGGGCTTTGAACTGCTAATTTCATATGATTCAATATCAAGAGTTTATGCTTGACCAGTTAACTAAAAAGCTGTCCTCTGAAGAATCTTTAGATAAAAAGTATGTTCAAGAAATGGTACATAACATACAGCAGGTTAGTAACCATTCTTTAAAATGTGGCTATGATGCACTGGAGGCTTCCTTTAGATCAGCCATGACTGGCACAGTTATCAGGAGGCATGCATGGTTGAAAGAACAGGCATTACCAGACCATGTCAAATCAAAGCTTTTGGATGCACCCATGGACAAGGTCAATTTATTTGGTTCCCCTGCACAGCAGGTACTAAAAAAGATGGAAGAGAAGGCAAAATCTGTACAAACAGTGAAAGATTTCTTACAGGTTCAACCTCCAAGGTTAAGCAGGAACTGGCCCTCCAAGAATTGGTCCTTTCCGGACTCCTCTAAGACACAGAGGCAGGAATAGGCGCTCTAGAGGCAGAAACCAATCCAGGGGTGCCTACAGGGGACGCCAGTGGCAAGTTAACAACCAGCGAGGCACGGATGCAGCCACCACCACTACAACAACTCAATCACAGTGACTTGGCGGTGGCACCGCCTACCAGGGAACAACTAGAAGCACCCTTAGGCGGAAAGCTAACCTTATTTTCAAAGAACTGGCATTGCATCACAAGAGAAAAATGGATTTTGCAAACTATAGACCAAGGTTACAGGTTCCATTTCCATACTCTACCAGGAAAGAGAGGAATGCCAAACCTACCACCTACTCAAAGGACAGAAGCTCTAAAGCAAATATCTCAATTATTAAGAATGAGAGCTGTGGAAAAGGTACCATCTATGGAGCAAGGAAAGGGATTTTACTCCAGACTCTTCCTGGTACCAAGAAAAAACAAATGGAGGCCTATTCTAGACCTGTCCGCTTTAAACACATTCCTCATTGTTCCAAAATTCAAAATGCTGACCCTACAGCAGCTTCTTCCCATGCTGGGCAAGGAGTCTTGGCTGGTAACTCTAGATCTCAAGGAGGCATACCTGCACGTCCCCATACGACCAATTTGCAGAAGATACCTCAGATTTCTTGCAGGATCAGAGCATTATCAATTCTCAGCATTGCCCTTTGGCTTATCTACTGCGCCCAGAGTGTTCACGAAATGCCTGGCATCAGTAATCGCTCATTGCAGACTTCAGGGGATTCAAATTTATCCCTACCTGGACGACTGCCTGATACAAGCGGACAACAAAAGCAAGCTAACAGAAGACTTACAAAGAGTCATTTACCTGCTGCAAGCCCTGGGATATACAGTCAATATAAAAAAGTCAAGGCTGATTCCATCCCAAAGAATAACCTTTCTGGGTGCAGAACTGGACACATCAAAACAAATGGCATTCCTAACTGCAGAAAAGAAAGAGCAACTACCTCTCTATTTCTTGGCATTAACAAAGCAGAACCATCTAACTGCAAGAAAAGTGCTACAAGCTCTAGGCTTCATGGCATCCTGCATAATACTGGTCCCTCATGCCAGACTGCATATGAGAAAGCTACAGTAGTACCTAAAGAATTTGTGGTCCCAACACAAGCACAGCCTAGAAACCAAAATTCCAATAATCCCATACCTGAAGCAAGAGTTCCTTTGGTGGGCTCAGGCCTGTCAATCAAACACAGGATTGCCCTTCTGCAACAGTCAACCAAGACAAACCATCACGACAGATGCCTCAGACCTCGGTTGGGGGGCACACATGCTGGGCAAGTGCATTCAAGGCCTATGGACTCAAGACCAGCTGCACCTGCACATAAATCTAAAGGAAATGATGGCAGTAAAATTGGCAATCCAGTCATTCAGACCTTTTCTCCAAGAAGGTCAGTTGATAAGGACAGACAACACCACAGTTATGTGGTACATCAACAAACAGGGAGGCACACATTCATATCCTCTATGCCGGCTGGCACTGGACCTATGGGATGTGGCTCTGAGCTACAACATTCAGTTACAAGCAATTTTTGTACCAGGGAAGGAAAACATTCTAGCAGACATACTAAGCAGAACTACCACAGATGCCCACGAATGGATGCTGCATCCAGACATCTTCAAAGCCATCACAAGAGAATGGGGATTACCACAAATAGACTTGTTTGCATCCCCACTCAATCACCAGCTAAAGAAATTCTGCACAAGGACGTACCACCCGCTTGCTTGGAAGGTGGACTCCCTATCTTTCAGTTGGAAAAACCTGACAGCATACGCATTCCCACCACTTCCTTTGATGCACAAGGTGCTTCTGAAGATCAAAGAGGAACATCCGAGGATCATTCTGATAGCTCCAGACTGGCCAAGACAACACTGGTATCCATTGCTGAGGAGCATGTCTCGGGAACAAATATGGACAACTCCCCCTGATCCCATTGCTGTTAACACAGAACAACTACAACATCCTGCATCCAAACCTGAAGACTCTGCAGCTAACTGCCTGGAACATTACATAACAGCAATTAACCCAAATTTATCCCAAAGGGTTAAAGACATAATCCTGGAGGCTCGTAGACCTTCAACAAGAAAGAATTATGCAGCAAAATGGAAAAGATATCTCATTTGGAGTACTGCAAAGGGGCTAGATGTGTCACTGGTGAACATAGCCAACATCCTGGAGTACTTTGCAGAGCTCTTCCATACAGGCCTGTCCTATTCTTCCATCAAGATACATGCATCAGCTATTTCAGCAGAATACAGCTTGGATCCTCCTGTCTTCTCTCATCCTCTGCTCAGACAGTTTCTGAGAGGAATTAAAAATGTGAAACCTCCCAGGAAACCTCCATTGCCAGCATGGGACTTGAACTTTGTGCTAGAAAAATTGACACTTCCCCCTTTCGAACCAGCAGCAACAGCAGAATTACAATACTTATCCTGAAAGACTGCTTTCCTGCTGGCAATAACTTTCAGCAGGAAGGGTCTCTGAACTACAGGCATTAATGGCAGTGCAACCCTTCCTGATCTTCCATCAAGATAGTGTCCATGAGAACAAATCCTACATTTATGCCTAAGGTGGTATCCAGAGTCTCTAAGTCAGGCTATCCACCTACCTACATTCTTCCCCAACCCACAGAACAGGGGAGAGACTCTTGCATACCTTGGATGTACATAGACAATTATGCTACTACCTGGACAGGATAAAAACCAATAGAAAAACTGACCAGCTTCTGGTAGCATATGCAACAGGAAAGGAAGGAAAACCAATTTCAAAACAGACAATCTCCAAATGGATAGGAAATTGCATTAGATTTTGTTACTCCTACCATGAAAAGAAAACTCCAGAGAACATCAGGCCTCACTCCACAAGGGCTACAGCTACTACCACAGCTTTCTTACGAGGAGTGGCTACCAAGGACATTATAGAGGCTGCTACTTGGACCTCTGTGCGTACATTTGCCAAGCATTACAATTTACCTCTATACTCTAGATCCCGAGCAGGTTTTGCCACTGCTGTTTTGCAAGGGATCCTAACTACACCATAATCTCTACTCTTTTCCTCCTCCCCTAGTTTAGCTATGGTATTCTACCCATTTGTAAGGACTGCAGATGCATCCTTGAAGGACATAGTACAGTTTTGTACCTACCATAAATGTAGATGTCCGATAGGAATGCATCTGCAGTCAGGATTACCCACCCACCTTCCCCTCTGAGGTACTCCTTGGGTATTTGCCAACCTTCAGCTAGCTTTGGGGGGATCTATTATGGTGTATTTGTTTGTATATATGTACATACATGCTTATTTTATGTGTTTGCTCTCTACTATTTGGAAACTTTGGCATTTATCCAAATTTAGCCATCCAAGAGGGCACCTGGCATCTGGGGCAAGAAACACTGAGGAAAATGGCGTCGGCTGATGCCTTTATACCCGAAGAACTGCCGCAATGACGTCTGGTGAAGTGCGACACCAGCCGAAGCCAGACCCAGACTTTGGAATCCGGCCGACCGAAGGGCTGCCTGACGACAGGACAACCCATTTGTAAGGACTGCAGATGCATTCCTATCGGACATCTACATTTATGGTAGGTACAAAACTGTACTTTCTTGGTACCCAGAAAGGACAAGGCCTGGAGGCCAATACTGGAGCTATCTATTTTAAACACTGCTGGATATACCAAAATTCAAGATGTTGACTTAGCAGCAGCTTCTGCCCATGCTGGACAGGAATGCTAGGCTTGTGACTTTAGATCTAAAAGAGGCATACCTGCATGTCCCAATCAGACAAATATGCAGAAGAACAGATTCAAGGCTGGCTCAATGCATTACCAATTCTCTGCACTGCCCTTTGGCTTATCTAATGCGCCCAGGGTCTTTACAAAGTGCCTGGCACTAGTAATTGCATTCTGCAGACAGGAATACAAATATATCCTTACTTGGACGACTGTCTAATCAAGCAGAGAACAAGGACATTCTTCTACAGCATCTGGCGTTCGTGAAAAGACTTCTAACATGCCTAAGGTACACAGTCCAACGAAAAGAAATCAAAACACGTACCCCCTCAAGATAATATTCCTGGGTGCAAGCTTAAATACAACTGCCCAGATGGCTTATCTAACTCCAGACGAAGGCAACTGACTACCAGTTTCAAAATATTGGCAACAAAGGCCCAGTTATCTGCAAGAAAAATTCTGCATGATTTGGGCTTCATGGCATCCTGCATCCTACTAATTCCATATGCAAAACTGCATATGAGGAAACTTCAGTGGTACCTAAAAAGTGTTTGGACTCAACATTGCCACAGCCTGGAAACTATGATTACTCTCATTCCCTGCCTGCAACAGGAGTTTCGATGGTGGGCAAAGGCTGGCACCAAAAGAAGGGACAGCCATTCACATTGCCCTCAGCCAGGCAGACACTAACAACGGATGCTTCAGATTATGCCTGGGGGGAGCCACATGGAAGGAAGATGCATTTGGTTTGAGGTCCATGTGCCCTGAATGCATCTACATAACAATCAAAAAGATGCTAGCTGTTCAAAATGCCCCGACAGCCTTCAAGGACTTGCTTCATCCAGGACAACTACTGATAAAGACAGAACACCACGGTCATGTGGTGTATAAACAAGCAGGGGGGCACACATTCTTACCCCCTTTGCAGACTAGCCATGACTTTGTGGGAGACAGCATTGACTTACCAAGTACATCTGCAGGCACAATTCCTGCCAGGAAGGAAAAATACTCTGACCGATGAACTAAGCAGAAACCTCATGGATCCCCATGAGTGGCAGCTGGATCCACAAGTCTTCAGCATAAGGAAATGGGGATGCCTGGACATGCATCTATTTGCCTCCCCTCACAACTACCAAGTAAAAAGATTCTGTACAAGGATTTATCACAGACAAACATGGAAAGTGGATGCCCTATCAGTATATGCCTTTCCCCCTCTGCCTCTCCTCCCCAAGGTACTCCTAAAGGTCAGACAGGAGAAGCCAAAAGTGATACTGATTGCCCCAGATTGGCCCTGCCAGTACTGGTATCCAATACTAAGGAACTTGTCTCAATGCCCAGCTTGGACCTCAACTCAAATACCTCATCTACTGTCCCAGCAAAACAATCCGATCCTGCACAGTCAACTCAGGACTTTAAACCTGGCAGCATGGCGGATAATGTAGTCATACAAAACACACCTCTAAAGCTGTGGATGTCATTTTGGAAGCCAGAAGGCCTAGTACTAGAAAATCTTATGCTGGAAAATGGAAGAGATTCTGTGCTTGGAGCCAGGCACAAGGATCTGATGCAGCTGTGCCAAATATTCCTCAGATTTTG